>NW_006160061.1:4235633-4331141 GCF_000334495.1 Tupaia belangeri chinensis
CTCGGGATCTTGGGCACGCACGCACACACACCCGGCGTGAGATTTAAGCCACCGGGTCCGAGACGCGAACCGCGGTCGACTACGTGGGAGTCCAGCGACATAGCCATTACGCTAACTGCTGGTTCCCTTGCTCTCCTAGTTTTCACCTGCTTTCTTTTCTCCCTACTTTTCTTTTTCTTTTTCTCTCTCTCTGTCTCACATCACACCTAGGTGATTATTTATTGAAAGGCTCTACCCAGTTCTTAAAAAATTGTTAAGCATAAAAAGTAAATTACCAGTAGATAGTGTATTGTTTAGGTCACTAGACTCCCTCATAGCCAACCATGGTTCGAGTCCTGGACCAGGTGGCTTGAACTCATACCAGACTTATGTGCATGAGTGCCCAAGACACACCAGAAGGAGATGAAGGAGGTGGAATTGTGGTGTGACCAAAGCCCTGGAAGGTAATTTTTCACTTTTTCTGTTGCTGTGTAAGTCTTTCTCTCTCTCCAGTGGACTAATGGACATTAAGGTAAAAACCTCTCCAAAAAAAAAAAAAAGTAACTTAGGAAAAAGGATAAAGACACTACATTTATTTTAATTTTGTATTCCAGTTCCCAGAAGTTTTTTACTATGCTGTTTATAAAAAAGCCCAAACTATGGTTTCTACTGCTATCTCTGGTGAAAGAAAGAGGCCAAGTCAAGGCAGACACCAGGGTCAGTACAGGAAATATATAAAAGGTGTAATTCTTGATCTAAAAGCCAATCAACAGGCACTGTTCAAAGTCCTTTCTGTTCATTAAGATATTTAATCCTCACAATCGACTAATGAAATAATCATTATCACAATCACCTCTCTTCTACAGATGATAAAAAGGAGGCACAGAAGACCTTGGAAATATGTTCGAGATTAGACAGCCAGGAACTGGCGGGTAAGATAACTCTGGAGTCTGAGCAGGCAAGTGCTACACCAAATGCTTGACGCAGCTAGTTCATCAAGGTTTGGTAACAGAACATCACAGAAGAGCTTGTAACCAGGGATCTTGAGTCTTGGTCCGGGAAGGAGTCTAGATCAAAAGCCAGGGAAAGGGCTTGTGTTCTACTAATGGGATGTTTCATCTATTAAATTCCACCCAAAGGCTTTCTCCTAGTGGGGCTATTTTCTTATTTGCATTTTATTTATTTTCTTTAGACCATTAAGTAAAACCTTACTTTTATAAGGTTACTGCTAGATTTTGACACAAGCTACATTGTCAATCTACTAATATTTAGGAGAAAAAATAAAATAAAGAAACAGAAGGCACACCAAGTAATACTGAAGGTTTAAAAAGGGATGGATTTGCTCTCATTGAAGCATTGACACAAAGACCTTCAGGCAGCTACAGTCTTTAAAAGGAATTATTTATTTATTTATTTAATTCCATTTGTTATTATTATTTTTTCAGTTTCATCAGAGAGAGAGAATGGGAAAGCATGAAAGCAAGCAACCAGGTGTGAACTTGAGCCACAGCAGGGCATGTGGGAATCCAGCACCTTTAACCTCTACACCACCTGCTGGCCCCGTCATCTACATTTTTACTTAAACACCTAACCTTTATTTTTAATTTTTAAAGATTTTTGCCAGAAAGCACATGCATTCACCAGAGAAACGGTGGCAGAATGTAAGCAATCAACCCGCTGCGGGGCATGGCCACGCTGCAGTCCCTTCTCCTCCCTTCTCCTTTTGGGATTTTGGGTACCCATACACATGCTCCCAGAGTAATTTTCAAGCCACTGGATCCAGGACTCGAACAGTGATCAGTAACATGGAAGTCCAGTGCATTAACCACTACACCACCTGTTGGTCCTACCCTGCTTTCTTAAAAATGACTTAGAGTTCAGGAAAGCAAAGTAGTAATTCTGAATATCAATCACCTCATCTTATGGTTTTCACAGCATTTATAGAAATGTTTGTTAGTGTTTTCTGCCAAGTTATGTGGCAATATTTCTCAAGAGAATTTATTCTGTTTTTGGACAGCTGTAATAGTTCTAAAGCTTTTTCCTATATAGAATAAACTCTAACAGCACTTAGAGCAGTAGCTGGCACATTATATGAGCATAAGGAATGTACCATTACCATGTATGGGCAGTTTTTTGATTAAACAGCATCATGGAGACAAACTTTACCATTTCAGGAGAAAAATGGTATATTTTTTAATCTTTTGATTGTTGACACCACCTTATATTAGCCAGCTTTTTTACCATAAGGAAAATTATCTGAGCCACACACACAAGCGATTGTTTGTTGCTGGGTGACAGATGCTGCAATAAAGTTTCTTCTAATTAACCAATATCAAAAATCCACTCATTCATAAACTGTTGATATCACTAGCAGGACAAATATGTTTCTCCAGCATAATGTTACCAATATGCCAGTCAGCAATATTCACATAACATGACCTTGGCTTGACCAAACAGCCCCTCCTCAATTCAGAGCAGATGGAGCTGGAATTGCACTTGTCAGGTCCAGCGGATCAAGAACTAGAGGTGCAGATCACCGAACGTCTCTCAGGCTTATTAAGAAGAAAAGAGAAGACATTTTATGAAGGAATTTCTCATCTTTCACAAAAGAAGCTACCTGGAGATGGAATGACGGAGTCAGCTGAAGTACAATGCAATGTTACTATCTGATGAGCCAATAGAAGTAACCCAGGAGCCTGAGGTTTTTATCACCAGCCCTTCCATGCCCAGTATGCCCTCACTGGTTTTGTTATGCAATGACAGTTACTGTGTTGGTTGCTGGAAAAGCAGGCAAACAATCTGCTATTCTTAAAACTAGTCTGGAAAATATTAATTTCAGTTGGGAGAAAGACTTTTAAACGGCTGTCAGGAATGCGTTTGAAGTGGAACGAAAGGATGAATTGAACTGAGCTTCAATTTTCACAGTTTTCTATCTGGATAGTGAAAACAAAAGAAAACATTGTTTTCTAGAAAGCATTATTTCATTGTCATTGTAATGAGCAATTCTGGCCTTTTTTTCCTGCCTGGGGCCACCTTTTGTCACAGTACATTTTGTTTATTAAGTAGGAAAAAAATCCTAATCTTAAATTAATAACTGCACAAAAAATATGTTCTTGATAGGACCGGCATTCATCCTTAGAGTTTATCATGCATTTAAAATGAACATTTAATCTTTACATTTAGATTTTTTTCTTGCACAAAATCAACTAATACATTATAGTTTCCCCTTATTTTTCAAATCTAATTGCAAAGGCAACTATAGAATATAGACATGCAGAAGTGACTCATTGTAACCAGCGGCATGTTTGAAAAGCCCACACCACTGTTATGAAACTGAAGTGTTGTTGGCAAAATCTTCCTAAATATTGACCTAATCTCCCAGAACTGTCACAATTCAATTTTCATTATTTGAGATCTTTAATTAGTTCATCAATTTTAGCATTTACTGTTAAAATAGTAATAATAGCAACCCATGCTATGTATTGGGCCTTTACTCTGAATCAGACATCAACTAGACTCCTTTCGTAACTTTAAGAGTCACGATAGCTTCTAAGAGAGGCACTAGTAGCCTTCAGTAAGAGTTGAGGGAAACAGTTCAGAGAGATAAAATAACCTGTGTAAGGCCATACACTGGGGCTAGGACTCCCCCACTTGATGTTTCCATAGTGGCATCCACTGCACAAATCCTTCTGTCTCTTCTATCCTCTAAAACAAGCTTATGCTGATGTGCTTGCTGTGCTAATAGAAATGTCCTAAACTTGCACAGTCCAAAGTCAAACACTCATTGGGTCTGGCAAGTGGTGTGGTGTTTAAGGGCCCTGGACTCCCACATGGCTGACAATGGTTCCAGTCCCAAACCTGGTGGCTTGCTTTCTCCTTCTCTCTCTTTCTCACTCTGTCCCTCTCTGGTCAAATGAAAATAAAGAAATAAATTAAATTAAATTAAAATTAATGATTAAAAAAAAAGGAAAACACTCATCACAAGTGACCATTGAGATCTTCAAAGACACAGTTTAACTTTAATTATTTTAATTAATTTAAATGTAAATAGTCATTTTGTGATAGTCACTACTATATTTAGTGTGACACTAAAGGACACAATAATTTGTAAGTCAGAGAGCCCTATCATAATATACTTAACAAGGATGACACCAGGACTGAATGAGATTTGATTGGTATCAACTTACTCTTTTCCAAAGACATTCAGTCACTATTGGTTGTAGGTCTCTTCTTAGCCTTTAGGACTGAGCATCTAGAAGAGCCTGGCATTCCCACCTATCTCCTGCAATTCTGCAAGCAGATCTTGCTCGCTCCATGCACCCCTTGGATTCATGCTTACAGCCCTCATTTGCTGCCCATTCATTTCTCCCGTCCACCAGAGTACTTCATGTACATAAAATTAAATATATATTTACCTGCACTAGTAATTTTCAAATGATAAGAGCAAGTCACTTTAGAACCCCCTTTCTAACCAGTCATTTCTTCTTAGTCATTAAATATTATGTAACACCAACATAAAATCAGCCTTCAGATTTTAGAATTTCATAAGGAGAATAACAGGCATTTTTCAATGTCTGCTCTGAGTCAAATGTCTATCTTTGTCTTATGAGGAAAATATTACTAACCTTCCCCCCCCCTTACAGATGAAGAGCTTGTCTGATTAAGTTTAAGGTCCGAAACTCACTCTATGTCTCTGTGTTGTAATTAGTTTCAGAACTGTAGCTGCTTTTTACCTATGAAGTATATTCGTCTTTGTTACGGGACACATACGTGGCACATAAATAGAAGCAGATAAATGTCAGTACAAGAGAAGCCCCTGTAGAAGGTCCTTGCAGAATCTTAATCTTCTCTAGATCAATGTTGGCAGAACAAGGAAAATGTGTAAAGTTAAAACCCAATTGAAGTTTTTGGATTAAAAAGAAATTTGATTACTACTAAAGATAAACTGCTGACACCACATCTATGACAATAAAATTAGATTAATGGAAAGATAAGATTTAATTAACCACTTAGGCTCATCCATCAAGATTTCATGTGTTAAATTCGATTCTATTAAGTAAGGAAAAAACACTTAGGTGGTTTAAAGTTATGCTCTTAGTATGCATCCTTGTAATACAGTATTTGTTCAGTACTCTAGGTTAAGCCTAAAGGTCTAGAAAAATGCTCTCTCAAAAGAAGTGTAAAAACAAGGAGGAAAAAAAAAACATTTATTATCATATTGTTGTGAATTTTACCTGAAGCTGGTAACTAGGAGCAAACTTGCATTTGCATTTAGATTGACTACTAGAATTTCCAAGCTCATTTTTTTTAAGAGAGGTTTTTACTATAGGACACATGAGCTGGCTGAAGAGACAAAAAAAAAAAAAAAAAAGACAGAGAGAAAGCAAGAAATCACTCCCCCAGGGGATATGGTCACCCTGCAATCCCTTTATTCTCCTCCCAGGATTTTGGGCACACACACACATGTCCGGCATGACTTTCAAGCCACAATCGGCCATGTGGGATTCCAGTGACATAAACATTAGGCCATCTGTTGATTCCTCAAACTCTTTTTAAAAAATGATGGAGTGCCTCTGCATGAGTCTGGGCTATGTGGAAGGGGCAGATTCCAATCCCAGACCAACCTGAGCAACCCAGGCTCTGAGCATGTGCCAGTAATCCTAGCTAATTGAGAGGTTGGGGCAGAAGATCACAAAGTGGGTTCTGTCAGCAATGCTTTCTCTCCTTCTCTTCCTCTTCCTCTACTTTCTCTCATTAAAAAAGAAAGAAAGGTATAATAAACTAGTATCCCTGACAAAATGTGGAAGGGAGGACATGGTCAGTAGAAAATGTTTTAGAGATAATTTGTTAAAGTTTATACTCTTTTTGGATTGTGATTAGCTGTCATGAGTGATGGTTTTTATCTGTCTTTTGTATATTGTCTTTTTACATTTTGCTAATTATCCTGTATATAAGTTTAATATATTACTTTAAAAAAGAAATTTTAAACATTTTAAATTCATATTTCAACCTGACAACCAACTGAGAATAATCAATAAGATTTATCCCACTTTGGATATTTTTGTAAGTGATTTGTATGCTTCAATTTTTTGTTTTAGAATTATTTAACTTTATTTATTTAATTATTTTATTTTTTAATTTGACCAGAGAGGGACAGAATGAGAGAGAGAGAGAAAGAGAGAGAGAGAAAGCGAGCACCAGGTCTGGGACTCAAACCATGGTTAGCCATGTGGAAGTCCAGCATCCCCAACCACATGCCACCTGCTGGCCCCTGCATGCTTCAATTTTAATAACACTTTTACTGTTTTGTTATTTCATTCTTCATAAAAACTCACAATACAGGTATATCCATTTTTGTGTACAGAGATTTAATAAATTGGTTTTCATATAAAAAAAAGAGGAATAAAAACTATATCTCAGTCTCTAGAATTTCCATTTCTTAATAAAAAAGTAGAGATAAAAGTTAAGGCATCCCTGTAGCTTGGTGGTTAAGGGAGACAGATTCCACGTGGCCAACTGTGATTTAGCATGAAAAACATGCAGGTGTGTGTACATGGTGTTCCAAATCCTGGGTAGATAGAGAAATGGAGAAAGGATAGCAAAGTGACCATGCCCCATTTGTGGAGGGGTGCTTTTTTTTTCTCTCTCTCTGTTTCTCTGTGTCTTCCTGGCTAGTGCACAAGACCTCCAGCAATTACAAAAAATTAAGGAAAGTAAAGATGGAAGCAATTAGTCTCCCGAATTTATTACGTGCTAGTGCTTCTAAAGTAGATTTTCCCTACTTCATGTTTTTATGTACAGAATATTACTCAGGTGAAGTGTGTGTGTGTGTATGTGTGTGTGTGTATGAATATACATTTTAATTCTAATTCCCACCCTCTCATCCCTTAAAACCTGACATATTTGTCCCCATAGATAAAAACTAAATTTTTCAAAATTCAGAGACAGAGCGTAAAATCTCATTCTGCCTAATTTCTCTTCGCCCAATTTTGAAATATAATATTTCTAGCATGGATATGAAAGTATATGAACTGTTTCTCAATTTTTGATTATGTTTCCAAAGTCTAGGACTGCTTCCCTTGGTCCTAACTTCCTAAATGGTGACAGGAAGTCATTTCCAAGGATGACTGCCATATTTTCTCTCAGTGTCTGTGACATTGATTTCTCTACATACCAACTAATCTTATTTTTTCCCCTGAAAGCCTGAATTCAACTATATGGTTGCAACTAGTCATTGCTTTACATCCTTCTTCAAATGTAAAGGCTCCATCTCTGGGCAGGCTCTGAGTGTGTCCAGGGAACCATTGCAAATGAAGATAAATTGGCATTGTACCTAGGGAGCTCTGGTCAGAAATGCAATTTTCAGGAAGATGGTGACTAGCCTCCAAAAGTATTTATATCAATGGAACATGACAGGTGTCACCAGGAACAGAGATCCCAGGCAAGGGGAAATTAAAGCCTCTCATGTCTCTACTCATCTGCAGCTTCCTAATTGCAGTTGTTGGCATTAATTGATGCTCATGCCATTTTTGATCATGTGGGGCTGTCTTGAGTGCCTTGCATTTCCAAAGGGCTCGACATTCTGAGAGCCACAGCATGTTTGGATCAAATTTACTTTCAACATGCCATGTTCAAGAATCTTCTTCCCAAAGGCCATTAGTGAAAACTGTCTAGCAAATCCATCGCCATCTGAAATTGCACATGCTGCTGAGGACACCACTCATAGTCCATCCTTCCTACAGCTGCAAGAGTTGTAGGGAGTGTAATAATTTATCGGTGTGGCTATGGAATTGTTTAATCACACACATATATCCGATAGCTATCTTTTCTCCCAAGTTGATGCTCTCCTTTAAGTATACTCCAGGGGACAATTGCATTTAATAAATGTTTTTTATTGGCTTCAATGAAACAAAAGTAATTTGAGGTTGCAAACAAGATTTCTTCTTTAAGAGCAATGATTTTATATGTAGCATAAAAGTTTGTCATAAAGAAAAAATAGAAGCTCATCTAGCTTTCTCTATTGATCTTAGATGTAGTTAAGCAAGGGAATTTATTCTGAGGTGCCAGTTGTTTGTCAGGAAACATGTAAATGCAGATTGCATGCAATATGCTGGTTCATTAACCACAAGTGCCCTCCTGTTGGGTCTACTGAAAGCTTACACAACCTACAGGACTCAGGGAAGTAGGCTACTTCCTTTTCTCCATGCCAAGAGCTTACGAATTAACATTCTTTCTGCATTGAAAGTTTCATGATATAAAGGGAAAGCTAGAGTCCTAGGTTACAATGATTTGTTTCCCAAGCCATTGAGTCTACATTGCTAACTGCCACTTAAGACAATAAAGACCAGCAGAAACATCCACCGGCAGCAGTGAAATCAATGACTAATGTCCTTTATATTTTCTTTATATTATTAGCAGCATATAAAATAGTACATACTCTTTATAGGTTTTGTTTATTTTAATTGGAAGTACCTATCTGTTTTTGTCGCATATTTAGCACAAGATGTAACATATCTTCTGACACTTTGATTTGAGCCCCTCTCAGATTTTAGTTGAGTGAACAGTCAGATTGAGACAACTTTGCTTAGTACTTCTCCATGCAGAACAACTAGTTTCAATGAATCTATTCTTTTAGGATAAACTATATATTTAATAAATTCATAAAATAATAAAGATTTAGCATCCAGGTCATCAGAAAGGATGGAGATATGGAATATTGTTCACCTGGAAGAATAAACATAAACCTAGATAGATACTTCAGTGTAACCTACCAATTCTCCTAGAAGGAATAATCTGACTAACCTCATTATCAATGAAATCTCTTTTATTAAAAAGTCTAAAAATTTGTTTTGGATGTCCACTAGGAAATTTCAGCAAACTGGTCTCATGCTCGACAACCACAGATGCATGTATGTCAAAGGTCAATGATTATTTCTACAGAATTGAAGGCCTTTAAGTTTTTGTTTCTATTCCTCTCAACAGTGGTCAGTCTCAGAGACTTCCCTCTTGTTCTTTCAGATGGAACTAGTGTTTCCAGGAGACAACGAAAGAGCTGGATGACACCTGTTTAAAAGAGAGAAGAAAAGAAAAAAAGAGAGTAAGTTATAAGCAATATTGCAGGTACCTTGATTTTGGAAAATAAGGCCTCAAAAGCCTTCTTAAAGTTTAGATTACATTACAGATAATAGGATTTTGTGCCTGTTTAAATTATCTCATTTGGCCCCTTTGCCCTAATAGAAAGAAAATTACAAATAAGAAGTATTGGGAACCAGCAGTTAGTGTAATGGCTATGTCGCTGGACTCCCACGTAGTCGACCGCGGTTCATGTCCCAGACCCGGTGGCTTAAAACTCGCGCCGGGCACGTGTGCGTGCGTGCCCAAGATACCGAGAGGAGAATGGAGGAGAAGGGATTGCGGCGTGACCATCCCCCCTGGGGGGTGATTTCTCGCTTTCTGTCTCTCTCTGTCTGTCTGGCGAGCCCACGCACCCTACAGTGAAAATCTCTCCAAAAAAAAAAGAAGAAGTATTTAAGGTATATATTTGCTTCAAAATCGACAAGGAAGAGAGAAATCTTTCAGGGAATGTGTGACATCCAACAAACTTCATCATTACTCAATGTTGTGGTGACAAATGAGATGTTTGCCCAGGTAGTCAGTGCTCATCTGGGCGCACCAGATGTACACTTCACATTCTTCTTGAATACAGGGGCTCATGCCCCCTAGATATCCATATTTACTTATTTTTATGAGCTGTCCCTGGTATATTTAAATACTGATGCTTATACTGCTGCAACTAAATGAATCACCTCCTGCACACTTGGGGAACATACATCCCACACATTTTGGAGCATGGATTGCTAAATCTTTTTATGCCAATGAAGCCAACTGTAACTTTGAGTTACATTTCATATTGCACTATTAATTTTTTAAAGAATTATTTATTTTATTTATCATTATTATTATTTTTTAAAATTTTGCTGCAGGACATGCATGCGAGAGAGAGAGAAAAAAATGGAGAGAGAGAAGGCAAGCCTCCTGGTCCAGGATTCAAACTGCTGTCAGCCATCTAGGAGTCCAGTGCCTTAACCACCACATCGCCTTTGGCCCCATCACTATTACCTTTTCAGCCTGTTAGGCAGTGTTTGATGCAGTAATTGCTGGGCTACTGATGTAATGTATTTTTTTTCTTTAATTTCTTTCAAATGGGTTGGTAACACAGAGTCAAACATTGAATTCTTTGCTTTCTCCTACTCTATAAGTACACTATAACTTACACAACATTGTGGAGCCGGCCCATAGCTTAGTGATTATGGATGTTGGATCCCACATGGCTAATCACAGTTTGAATCCTGGTCCTGACAGATTGAAAAATATGCCAGATACATGTGCATGCAGGCCCCAAATCCTGACAGGATGAAGAAATGGAGAAGGGTTTGTGACCATGTGACACCCAGGAGGTGCTTTCTCCCTCTCTTGTTGTCTCTCTGTCTCTCTCAAGCAAGTGTACACACCCTCTAGCAACTGAAAAAAAAAATCACAATCTCCTTTCTTGCAAAAAGACGTAAAACTAAATGTGTCCAAGTAGAACAGAAAGAATTTGAATGTTGTAGTCTGGAAGAAATCTTAGGTAAATTATCACTCTCAGAGAGTGCTTCATCTCCGCTTCTTGACAAGACAGATACTCTTAGAGATTTCCATGGCTACATTGGAGTAGCAGATCTCAAACAAACAGAGTTATGTATGCGGGAACTTAGTAAGTAGAGGCCTCAGTTGACTTTGCCAAACCCAAGGAAGGTGAACACAAAACAGAGTGTGGAGCACATTTAAAATTGGGCTTGGCCCAATTTTCTTGAACAGAAAAGACTAAGTTGTGGTATAGGCATTACAACAGTGATAGTCTGTGAGAGTGCTGACTTGGAAATGACACAAAAAATGTTTCTTGAGAAACAGGAAAAGCCTACTTCTTGATTGAGTTGATGGTTAAATGGGCATATGATATATGTAAAAATGTATTGGACCTTACACTTAAAATCTGTGCATCTTATCATATGTAAATTATGCCCCCAATAAAAAGCTTAGCCAAGCAGACAAACAAAATGGCAGATAGAGACTGAAAAGGTATGCACAAGATAAAGGAAACAGGAAGCATAAGTAGGTAGGTTTAGATTAAATTTCTTAGGTGACATTTTGCTGTGATAAAGTTTTTCCTTTGCTCTCCTGGCAAACAGCTTTTGGTTTGACAGCCAAATATTCTGCATTTTGATGAGACCATGTTAGGACAGCAGAAAAACTAATTTTAGAATATTGGTACTCTTTTAACTATTTTTCAAATGTGTAACAGAATAAAGTCTTGTTAGTATTTCTAACACACTCAAGACAAGAGGAATTAGGGAACTAGCAGTTAGCGTAATGGCTATGTCGCTGGACTCCCACGTAGTCAACCGCGGTTCGTGTCCTGGACCTGGTGGCTTAAAACTCACACTGGGCGCGTGTGCGTGTGTGCCCAAGATCCTGAGAGGAGAATGGAGGAGAAGGGATTGCGACGTGACCATCCCCCTTGGGGGGTGATTTCTCGCTTTCTGTCTCTATGTCTCTCTCTGTCTGTCTGGTGAGCACACGTGCCCTATAGCAAAAACCTCTCCAAAAAAAAAAAAAAAAGACAAGAGGAATTATATGTTTTTAAAGATTTTTTGGTATATATCCATACATTTTCACAGCTTGGATGCTCCATGGATTAATATTTTATTGATTAAAAAGAGATACAATTTATCAATTATTTTCTTTTTTCTATTTTTATTAATTTTAAAATTATTATACATACATTAAATTGCTATACATCATTTAGATTGTGAAGAGACTTTACCCAGCATGGTATACACCTCAGTCTAGCCTGGTTGAGACTATTATACCCATCCTTGTCAACAGATAAAAAACCTTATCTGTGTCCTACAAGTGTCTTACCTCTCCATTTTCTCCCTAAATTTCCTTTCTTATGCTCTCCCCCTCCCACACTCTCTTTCTACTTTGTTCCTAGTGTCTATTACAATTTTTAATGCTTTTATGTTCTCCAGTCTTTTAGTCTCTACTATGGAGTATGGACAGTTGGTATGTTAAGTGGAGACATACAATGTCTCTCTTTCATAGCCTGACTTGCTTCACTTAGCAACAAATCTTCCATATTCATCCACTTTCTATCAAATTCCAGAGCCTTTTTTTTTTAGAGCTGAATAGTATTCCATGGAGTATATGTGCCATAATTTTTCAATACATCCGTTTGTGGATATTTGGGTTGGTTCCATGTCTTAGCAACTATGAATAATGCTACAATGAAAATAGTTGTGCAAGCACTTTTCTGACCGAGTGTTCTCCTGTTCATCAATTATTTTCAATATGCCACCTATGTGGCCAATGTTTTAAATATATCACCTCATTTAACTTTCATATTTACTCTATGATGTATATACTTCTATTATCTCTATTTTATAGATGAGGAATGTAAAACTTTGGGAGGCAATTTGACAAAGTTCCTAGCTAGGTGAAAGACAGTGATGTTGTGACATAAAAATCCATGCTCATAGACACTGCACTTTGAGTTATCAATGAGGAAGGTAAAGAAAGCATAGTGCCTCCCTTCATGGAGTTGGCAAACACAGCAAGAACCAAACAAAACCCATTTCCTCTGCAGATGATTCCCAAGTGATCACCATTATCATGTTTTTGAGTGACCAATCTTCACCTAATAGACAAGCCAGGTAAACCAGTCTTTGGTTTTGTTCAGAGAAAAATAAATGAATTAATTTAATAGAATAGAGTTTTATTTTTAACACTATTTAAGTTGGGCAGCTGTTTTTGGACTTTTGGACAATTTGGGTTAGTTTGGTGGTCAACTTGATATGTAAGTTTTGGAAAGGGGAAAATGATGTATAAAAATGAAAGTGAAAGAATGAGATAGAGAAATAATTGGATTGGTTATAAGTGGATGGTAGACTGTACAAATAGTTAAAAATTTTGGCCTTTTGTGTTTGACTGAAGCATGGCTAGCAGTTTCTCTAAAATACTGTCTATAAAACACGTCATCCTATGTTTCTGAAATATGCTAACCTCCTGTGGGAGACCATTCTGCCTGCAGAACTGCCCTGTTCCCAACAATGGAATGAATATTTACCCACAGTCCTAGAATTGTCTTATAATAATGAAAAATATTATATGCAAATTAAACTACTGAAGTATGAGTGCAAAATGCAGGTAGTTTCTGTTCTGTTGAAAAACCATCTCAGTTTCTTTGTAGTGTTTCAATTCATGTAAGCTAATCAGATTCATATTTGTATATATTTATATGAATCAGCAAGAAAAGGGAATTAAAATTTAGTGATTATATTGAACAACTAATCAAAAAAAAAAGGACACTAATGTGAAAAAGTATCAATCTTAATTATCAGGAAAATACAAGTTCAAACCATAATGTCATGCCACTACGTGTATATCTGAATGACTAAAATGAAAATGATTAGCAGTGCCCAGTGCTAATAATGGTGGATTCAGAGTAGTTAGAATGCTTATACAAAGTTGGTATATAAATTAACACAATCACTCTGGAAAACTGACAGCGTCTCTGAGTAAGAAAACTATACATTCAGCAATCGAACAATTCAGCTTTGAGTATATAGTCAAGATGAAGATATACTGTGTTCAGCAAAAGACACATTTTAAATGTCTATTTGTACATTTGTAGTAATAGCAAAAATATAGGAAAAACCTAAATGTCTATTATTATTATTACTATGAGACAAATTTTTGCTATAGGGTATGTATACTCACTAGAGATGCAAAGAGATATATATAGAGAGAAATCACCTCCCAAAGGGGATGGCCACGACACAATCCCTTCTCCTCTATTCTCCCCTCAGGATTTGGGCACACATGCGCACGTGTCCAGCATGAGTTTCAAGGACTTGAACCACAGTCAGCCATATGGGAGTCCAGCACCACGACCACTATGCCACCTGCTGCTCCCCCAAAAAATGTCTATTATTAATAATACAATGAAATTGTGATTTAGTTGTACAATGGAATGGTTCAGAGCAGTAAAAATGAGCATGTGATGCTTGTATCTAACAAGCATGGGTGTAACAAAGTGGAGCAAAAGAAGCAAGAAAAGAGTTTATATAATTTAATGTAAAGAGAGGTCAAAATTGTGGCTATAAATCAGAATCATGATTTCTCTTAGAGAGGATGATTAGAAAGTGATTAGGGAAGGAAATAGGATGGGCTACTGAGAGGCTGGGCATGATCCATTTCTTGGTCTAGGTAGCAGTTACACAGAGGTGTTCGCTTGGACAAATGTATACTCTTTTATGTTGGACATATTGTCTCCATATTTTCAACTTAGAAAATAATTACTTCAGATAAGGTCTGAGAAGAAATAATTAAAACATAGGCAGAAATATAAACATAATTTCAACACTCAAATTGCTGAACAAGTATCTATATTTTCTCACTACACTTTAAAGTCATTAAAACTAGAAAGAGTTATGAATAAGCTTTGTATAATAAGGAAGGTCATAAAACCAATCTTAATGCAAAGAAAAGGTTACGGTCCAACCTCATAATATCATCAAATGCATATGCACATATATACATTTCACATCATTATAAAATAATTAAATGTTTTAATATATGCATACTTACACTTATTTATAGCTTACATTTTATATACATGCACATATATTGAGCAACCAACTACCCAGAAAAGCAGGTCATAAAAAACTCCTGTATCAGGGACCAGCAGATGGTGTAATGGTTACGTTGCTGGACTCCCAGATGGCCAACCACCGTTCAAGTGCCAGACCTGGCAGCTAGAAATACACTGGGTGCATATACGTGTGTGCCCTAAATCCCAAGGTGAGAATGGAGGAGAAGGGATTGCAGCATGGCCATCCCCACTAAGGGGTGATTTCTTCTTTCTGCCTCTCTCAGTCTCTCAGGTGAGTGCACACACCTGGTAGCAAAAATCTCTCTATAACAAACAAACCAAGAAAGTTTCTGTAATGACAAAAAGAAAATCTGTAGAGTGTCAGATACCCTGACTCTAAGACATTAGACACTTTCATAGATCAAAATGTTCTTTTCTAGTGAAGGGGCTGTAGATCTTTACCTCTGACCTAGAAAGTTCTATGGTATCCTAAGCAACTCAATGTTGGCATCTTCCTTTTTTTCCACATCTATTTGTCATCTGCTAGCTTTTATGTTTCTTAAAATAGTCATCTGTCCCTTAGAAATTTATAGAGATTTATAAAAAGTTTATAATGACTTAAGACTTCATTTGTAAGGATGAAACACAAGAAAATTTCCAATACCATATTTTGTAGTAAAAAGTACCAAATAAATGACCAAATTCAAGAATGCAAACAAGTGTAATTTTGTGCTACAATAAATACTAAAAAATACGTAGTTGGGTAACTATCTTTTTGTTGTTGTTGTTTAAAGGTTTTTAAAGATTTTTAGACATAGGGTATGTCTGCTTGCCATGGAGAGACAGAGACAAAGAAAGTGAGAAATCACTCCCCCATGGGGGGATGGTCAGCATACAATCCCTTCTCCTTCAGGCTCCTCTCAGGATTTTGAGTATGCACACACACTTGCCCAGTGTGATTTTCTAGCCACCAGGTCTGGACTTTGAACTGCCGTCAGCCATGTAGGAGTCTAATGTCTTAACCACTACATCACCTGCTGGCCCTCAGTAATGTATCTTTTTAAATGAAAAAGAGTACATAAATAAAGTTGATTTTCCCTCTTGCCATTTCTACCTACAGTTCCAATGCCATGTCACACAGAAAACTTTCATAGAATTTCTATGGACTTCTATGATCTATGTTGTCATAGTCATTTCTCGTTCTGTGCTTTTCATGTTTATTTCCTTCATACTCATTATTTATTTTTAATCAATTCATTTTTGTGTGCATATGGGAGGTATGGTATGGTTTTTCACATGTGTAGGGTATGTTATTATCAACTCACAAATGACATATCCATCTTCAACACTGAACATTACATTGTGTGGTACATTTTCAGTAATTGTTCTACTCATTTTTAAATATACATATATTGAATGGTCAACAACATTTTTTACTTTGCTATGGTGGCCTCTGCAGCTGTCTCTCCTGAGTAATACACACTGTAGCAGATAGTCCTTTCCTCATTTCCCCCAAAACATGCTTTAAAAAGTGTTTATAATAATAAACACCCAGCTCTTGGCCTCGCAGACATTCCTAACTCGGGTTTCTCCCCAAAGTCTCTGATTCTTCAGCAGTGAGATTCCTCCTCCATCTCCCCAAGTTACTCTCCTCTTCTGAGAGTGCAACCAAACTGCTCAATGTCCATGGACACAAGTTATACTGTCTATTTCTCTGCCTCTTCCTCCTCAGCTCCTGCCAGTACTGCCCAAGGAGCCTTACCTAAGTAACTGAATCCCCTTTACATGTGTTCTTAAACTGACAATTTATTTCCTGGAGGGAAAGTCTGTTGACAGCTCTGAAAGTTACACTTTTAGTCTCATGAAAAAAAGAGAAGGGCACCCCTTACTTCTGCCACAGCTTGAGGGAGCATCAGTCTCTGCCATCCTTGGTGCTCATTTCTTTCCCCCAGCTGTTCAGAAAGCAGTGACTTGCTCTGCTGACCTGCTGTCTCTGTTTCCCTCCTCCCTCTCGCCTGCCCTCTCCCCAACAAGCCAAGGCTGACACTGTGTTCATTAGCCCAGCTGTTTGGCTGCTTGATTAAATAACTGGCCCTGGAAATAGGATTTGCATATCTCCCAGACAAAGGTTAAAAGAGCTCCCATGCCTGGCATTCTCCTGTCTGTGCTCAGCACTTTACCTTTACTGTTCATGCCTGTGAGGAAGGCAAGAAAGAGGAGTATCCCACTTTCCAATTCCACTCAGAGAGAAGGGAAACCAGGAGCTGAGTGTTTGATAGTGAAGCAATACATCAAAATAATGTATAATCTACATTCTAGAAATCTAGAGAAGGTGGACTTTGCCAAGTAGGAAATTATCTCTTATTCAGGCATTCCTATTATTTAAAAGATCGTTTCAGATAATAACAATCTTGAATATTATCAGCTTATATGGAGACAGACTGATTTGGAGAAAATGCATTAATGGAATGCCCAAGGAAATCCTATAGGGGTAGCTGGTCCTGGGAGAATTTCAAGCCTTGCAATTGCTTCCTCTGGGGGTCAGGCTCTATCACCATGGTGAATTCTCCTCTGAGCAGTGTCTTTGCATCAGTCTAGTCTGGCAACTACTGCCTTTTTTGTACATCTTGGGGATTCAGACACTGTCTTCCACCAGTCTTATTACCAGTCCGAGTTACGGTTTGGCTGTTTCATAATTACATGTTATCGTCTGTACATCATCTCACCCCATCACCTGATTGACTTCGAAGCCCTGTACTGAAAACCACGCGCTGTTTTCCTGTGCTACTGAAACGCCTGGTTTATGCCTGCCCAATTCCCTTTAGATCAGGCTGAAAGCAAGGAGCTATGGCATTTGCTTAGAAAACTACCATCACTGATAACCAATTATGGTGTTAAAAGTCAAATATTGTAAGCTTCCTCTTCTGCCCCCACAGGGACACAGAGAAAAAGCCTGGTATGTGGAAACAAAGCAACACTCAAAATGTAACGAATGAGGCACATTCCCAAACCAAAACCATGACTCACCCTGCACAGACAATATTGATATTTTAGATTATATGTAATTGAACTGAGGTTGCAGTTATTTTCCAAATGCAAACATGTGTTTAATTAGAACAAAATGTGCATATCTGTAACACTGAATTTTAACTACCAAGTTCTAAAGTTTATTGATTGATGATTATTGTGGGGAAACATGAGCTCTTATGCATAAATCTTTTGACAGGAGCTGTCTGTCAAAAATAATGATCCTTTAAAAACTCATGAATAAATAATGATGCAGGTCCACTTTACATAAAAATACACACTCATTTACACTCTGTCCACTGAAATGAAATATGGTTATTTAAAATAATGACTCTGTGATGGGTAAGTAATGAAACATTATTAATTTAATACACATGGTATTTTATACTCACTTCTAAATTACATGCATCTATTTTCAATATTAACACATTTAGGCTATTTTTTTTAAGATCTCTAGCAAAATGTCTGGTACAGAAAATCTTTTCATGGATGAGAATGTGAATTTTAATTCTGCCATACTAGTGTCTCATTTTGGTTACAAGCCGGAAAGCAGTAGCCCACCTGTCACTGCGGTGATGTTTATTGTCTGCCCTGACTTAGCATCCAGAAGCCACCTCCTTTTCCTCCCACAGGAAAAAGTGTAAATAGTTGTGAGGGAAAGCCGGAATGTTGTTTCCCTTTCTTCATCCTTCTCCACCTGGAATTTGATTGTGTTCATCTGCCTCTTCTTTGTTCTTTTCTTCCTTTAACTCGCTCTGATTTTCCATCAGCGTGCTGAGTAAGAGTAACAGGGATGGTTAAAATATTTGGCATTTCTCTGAATGCTTTCATCAGTAATTCACCCAAGAGCTAGAAAATTAGCAAAATTATGTTTCACTTTTTCTCTTAAAAGGTTTAGCTTCACACTTCCCTTTTGGACCTTCAATTATTTCCTTCTATCCCTTTCCTTTTTCTCTAGTCATAATCCTACCTCAGAAATGATGATAGTGGAAAAGAGGATCTACTTAAAAATGAGTGTGCCAAGGTTTGGAAGAGTGGAGAAAGGGAAACAATCGACAGTTCCCTTTCCCTTTACATTTCCAGATCACGCCATTCACTTTGAAAACCCCAGCTGGTTTTAAAAGTCTAGGGTTTGGAATATGAGAAATGGTAATAGCAGTTCTGAGACCCATTTTACAAACGGATAAACTGAGTCACGATGAAATGGTGTGCGGTGCACACATTACACACAGGCAGTCCTGATGGGAAGCAAGTGAACTTGCTGGCAGGCAACATGGTGCACTTAGAGATGACATCCGGTTCCAGGTTGGGATTGGAGACTTTCTGAGCACAGATTCTTGGTGCCACTGTTCCTATGGTGCCAAGACAGGCTCTGTGCCCTCAACTCCATGCCATTTTCCAAACTAGGAGATGTTCATGAGTGAAAAAGAAAAAAAGAAATGATCCACATTCTAAATCAACTTTTTAAAGTAACTCAGCCAGTGTACTCAGCCCATTAAGAACACCAACATTTACTGGAACCAGCAGATGGCATAATGGGTTCATCCCTAGACTCCCACATAGTTGACCACGGTTCAAATCCCAGACTCAGCAGCTTAAAACTCATGCTGGGCATGTGTGTGTATGCGCCCAAAATGCCGAGAGGAGAAGGGATTGAGGTGTGGCCATTCCTCTGGGGGTTGATTTCTTGCTTTCTGTCTCTCTCTGTCTCTCTGGTGAGCATACACGCCCTATAGCAAAATCTCTTTTAAAAAAGTCCTGCACTTGCAAGATAATGTATCAATCTGAGTTTAAGAATTTTGTAAAACCCTAGTAATAATTTTAGATCCTCTCTGATGTTGCAGTAGAAAGTTTGGAACCTTGAAGTTATCAAGGGGGCTTTGATGCCAAATAGAAGGTGAAATTAAGTCTTTAGCTAAAGTCACTCATATCTTAAAATAAATTTGCCTAGGTCTTACCTTAAATGCCTTCCAAATGAATGTTTTATACAGTAGAGTAATTCATTGTGAGTCATGAAAATATACATCTGCAAACTTTCTGTCTAGATATTCCTCTGACATAATTTTAAAGTGTATATTTAGACATTACACAGATATGGTGTCAAGGAAGGGTTAACTTTAACTAGAAATAATTTTTTTAACCTGAGACTTCTTCCACATGAGACCTCTGAGCTGAAAATGAAAAATATATTATTTCTATGCATGTTCTTTTTTATTTGCTTATTTCTATGACTAGAGAGACTATTGAATAGATATCATCCAATTACCATTTCCTACATTTATAAGAGGAAGCTTCAGAAAGTTTATGGAAATTCAATGATTAAAGTTTAAATTTATTTTGATGCAAGGAATTTTTGAAGTCTAGGCATAAATTTTTAATAATAGATATTTTCCACAAACATTTTTAAGACCTCCTTGTATATGATTTTTGTTCCTTCTCATATTTGAACTTTTCTGAAGGAAAAGACCTATAGTTTTCTCATGCCTTAATTAAAGTCATTATTCTAAACTTGTTTTTATTAGATTTTGAGGTAATACAATATCATCATTGCTTTTCATTGTGCACTATAATTCCCATGAAATTAATTTAAATCAATGAGTAACAAAATTTTTAGTTAGAGCCAAGTATAGATAGCATTTAACTGGGCCAAAAAGAGCATTATGAAAATCAATCACAAACCTAAAAAGAATATTGCAGGATAGCATATTCGCCAATATTCCCTTAACAGGGGATAGGAAACATCAGAGAAAGTGGGACATTATATATTCAAACAATTCTTGTAAGAATTTCTAAACATGTATGCCATTTGGGGATACTTTCTTTTTTTTGCAAATAAATCTGTTTTAATTTATACCTTAGAGAGATAACTTTTATTACTGATTTGTTCAAAAAATAATATATTATTAATTTTTGGATTTTGAAGCAATGACAGCTCTAAAATAATACTGAGCAACTTTTAGCTCAATACTAAGAGTGGCTAAGTAACTGATGAGTGACAGCCAGGCTGCGCTGGCATCGCCCTCCCTTGTAGTGAAAGCAGCCTGTGTCTTTCCTGCAAAGCACCCTGATCTTAGCGTTCTCAAATCAATGCCCTCATGTTTGTTAGTTTGCTTCCTCATTCATTTTTTACTGCCGCATTTACTCATCATATTAGTCTAAGCAAAGATGAGAATGTATAGAGTTCACACATTATTAGAGATTACTTAGCTTTTTGAAAATTGACCAATTAGGTAAAACAAATTTTGTGGATGGATAGAAGAAATCAAGATAGTTTAAAGTTATCATTTTTAAGAACATTTCTTTACACCCAAACTGCATGTGAAATTAAACAGGCAAAATTTGCCATTTAAACTACTTGTTTTACATAATGATAAATCATTTACTTAGAGGCTTAATTTTATTGTTTTTGTATCTTTCACTGTTTGTTATTCATATAGTTAAAATTTTAAAGATGAAAGCATGTTCAAGTTTCTTCATGGAAGGAGTATTTTCTGAAAGAGAAAGTGAGAATAGCTTTAGTTCAGGTATCAAAAGCTGTGGCTTCTTGTATGCCTTGGTTGGTGACTATTTGTGTGACAAGTCACTATTATGTACCTGGAGTCATTTTAAAAACATAAAGTTGAATAAAAGAATTTAGACACAAAATAGTAAGAAGTATATCTGTAAGAGTCTATTTACATAAGTACAAGGCAATGCTGTTAAAATCACAACTATCATTTGAAGGACGGAGCGTGCATTGACTAGAAAGGAATGGGGGAGGATTTGGTTTCAGAAAAAAATCTAGATGCTGTTTAATGGTGTGTTCAGGTTTTTTGCTTTTTTTTTTGTCCTTATGTAATGAGCTGTGCACTTTTTTTAAGGTTTTTATCATAGGGTGCATGTGACCACCAGAGAAAGACAGTGAGAGGGAAAGTGAGAAACCACCCCCACCCAGGGCAGATGGCCACACCACAATTCCTTCTCCTCCATTCTCCTCTCTGGATTTTAGGCACGTGTGCACACATGCCTAGCATGATTTTCAAACGACCAGATCTGAGACTCAAACTGCAATCTACACAAATGAGTACAGCACCTTAACCACTATTCCACCTGATGGCCTTGAACTGTACACTTTTGATGTGACACTTTTTTGTTGACTATAGTTTATTAAAAAGTAAAGAAAGAAGAAAGGAAGTTGAAGTAAATTTTTCTAATAGTCATATTTTTCCAAAATTATACAATGCTGTGAAAGTTTCCTGCTTACAACAGGATACGCAGCTTAAGTCAAACACTTTTGGGTGACTCGGGGACATCATTTTGAATATATATTAACATACTGTGAGGTAATAGACTTCTTTTTTTTTTTTTGGAGAGGTTTTTGCTATAGGGCACATGTGCTCTCCAGAAAGATAGTAAGAGACAGAGAGGCAGAAAACATTCCCTTCTCCTCCATTCTCCCCTCGGAATCTTGAGCATGCACACACACATCTGGCATGAGTTTAAGCCACCGGGTCTGGGACTCCAACCGTGGTCTACTACATGGGAGTTCAGCGACATAGCCATTACGCTAACAGAGGTAATAGACTTCTATGAGTTTTTTACACTTTTCTGCTTCCTCTCTCTATGTTCACTCTTAGGACTGTCATTATATGTGGTTTCCAATAACAACTTTCCATCCTTACTTCTCATCTTCTCCTAATCTGCTTTAGACTAAGGAAGTGATAAACTTGATTATCTGTGACTATCAGATCTTCAAGTAAAATCCAAAATATCTGAATCATTTAAAAAGCTTTATTTTAAAAGCATTGGAAAGCTTAAGTTTGCTGAAAATTTGCCCTTCAGATAAACGAATTAGTTCTATGTTAAACTTAAAAAACCACAACCTCAGAAAGGACCTCAGATTTTTACAGTAACCTTCTACATATATAGGGGTTATTTTAGCAAGGGCCTCAGAATATGTTGTTGTTATTTTAGTGTCTTTCAAATACTTTTTTTTTCAGGTTTTGTTATTACTATTAATATTACTACTACTACTACTACTACTATTTTGCCAAGAGGCACATGCACTTGCCAGAGACAGAAAGTGACATATAAAGGAACAGTGAGAAATCATCCCCCAGGGGGGATGCCCATACCTCAATCCTTTCTCTTTCTTTCTCCTCTTGGGATTTTGGACACAAACGTACACATGCTCAGTGTGAGTTTCAAGCTGCTGGGTCTAGGACTTGAACCGTGGTAGACCACATGGGAGTTAAGCACTTTTACCACCATACCACCTGCTGGCCTCTCTTTTAAAATACTTCTAAAGATTTTGCAAAACAATTGTGTTGCCAATTGACTTAGCCTATTGCAGATTTAGTGTTAAAAAAGATTATTTACTCATTTATAGCTCATATCTACTTCCTATAATTTCCACTTACTGGTCCCAAGATTTTCAATTAGAAAAAAACAGAATAGGTCTACACCACAGGTTCTCAACATCAGCTTTACATGAGAGTCATTGAGGAGGCTTGTGCAAATAAAGAGATACAGGTACCACCCTGAGAGTGTAATTCTGATTTGGTAGGTCTACAATGGTTTGAGCTCTCCATATTTTTGCATAGTTCCAAGATGATATGGATGTACAGGCAGAATTGAGAAACATGCCTACATCTTTTTCTAAATGGCAAACCTTCTCTTTCAGTATCAGAACATGACCATAATACAGTTTCCAGTGCTTTTGAGCCCATGTGGTTCTGATCTCTTCAACTGTTCATGGACTTGGTTGACACATTTCATCACTCTGGTAGCCATCCCTGAATTTAGTTTGCTTAACACATTGTTTAAATGTGGCAGCCAAGTGTTGAACTTAAAACTGAAGATGTGGTTTGATCCTTTGCAGATTTGAACCTCTCCTTCCCACTGTCTAAATTCTAGGGTGCTATTATTGCAATCTAGGAATACATTCATTTTTTAAAAAGTCATGTTGTACCATTGTCTTATCCTGAAGGTGTGGCCAGTCATGAATACCATGACTTTTTGCCCGAGTTGTTCTTCCTGCCTGTCTGCATTTTGGCATATCTTCTCTCCTTTAGTCAGCAACTACTGAGTTTTATTTGTGTTTTTGCCCTAAAAATTCAGTGGGAAGCAAGACAGGCTTCATTCTTGCCTTGCCAAAGTCAGAATTCAGACAAGAGAGCAACAATTATATCTTTGGGGATAGTTTTGACCTATGTTTTCCTGTTACAACTTAGTAATGAATACCCCTACTTTGAGCCACAAAGATGTAGGACAGTGGAATTCTTGAAGGAGTGTTGCTTAGTTCATCTTGCTTGCATGGAGTGTCAGAGTCTTGCCTTCAATAGCAGGGCACGTTCTGGTATCTATATTTAATAACAACTGGAAAGTTTGTTTTGTGTGTGTGTGTTTTTTTTTTAAGTTAGGACTATGCACATGGCAAGATGATGTGATGAAAATGATCAGATTTTTAGTTATGTTGTGAGAGCTATAAATATTATATAACTTTACATTCTCCAATCATGATTACCAGAGTGGTGAAGGTAATCAACTCTGTTCTGCTTCCTCTAAAACTGCTTTCCCTTACCCCCCAATGACTATCATGAGGTGTCTGAGTTATGATTCAGGATGTATTACTATTCTCAGTGATTCGTGATTCGTGTGGCTGCTTGAAGCACCATTTTGCAATACTGAGTCTTGCTTTCCTCCTAAACTGCTTGCCTGTTTGGCCAGGTGAGAGGAAGGACTGCAGGTTGTAGCTGTTGAGCTTTGATTTTGGTCTCGAGAACTCTGTTTTCTGTATTCCCTTTGCTAATCCATACTGAGGTTTAACTGCTGTACATATTCATGCAATTGGGTGGGTGTTTTCAATTCCAAGAGCCACTTGTTCAATGGTGTCCTGAAGCCAGACCAACTCATGGAGTTCTGACATTCCCTCCGGGACCTCATGAAACCCTGCATGGCAGCAGGAGCCTGGGGCCTCTCTGCTAAACCCTGGGCAGCCAGCGTTTGGTATGCTAGGGGTAAATTATCCTTCACGTGTTTCTTCTTGTTGGTTTGGGGCTAGAATTACAAGTCTGTCAAGAGCGTTTTGAATCTCGATTCTGTCATCTATCTCAGTTATAAACTATCTGAAAATTTCATACTCATGGCTCCTTCAATGTCTTATAAATCATTAATCAAAACACTGACAGCTTCAGATTCACAACAGACAACTGAGAACACAACCTGACACAGCTAAATGGATATCAACCCAACAGTAAGTTCTATTTTGCTGTGGTCATTCAACCCAGTCCACGTTTTTGTTGTTGTTTTTAACATTATGGTTTGAAATATATTGGCTTTTCAGAAAAGTCATGACATAGTTTTCTGTATTTCTTTGCAAAAATGAGTCATGACTTTTCTGACAATCCAATAAAACACTATACATACTGTAAAGTACTCCTCAAAGAGGATAGAGTTTAATAAGTTTTCACAAAGTTACGTGCATAATTTCTATGCAAGTCAGAAAATAAGTTTTTTCTTGACATTACATTACTCTCTTTTTTCCCTCACTCTAGACTTTTACAGAAGTCATTACTTTGCTTTAGAGTTTTAACTACTAAGCAAAAAGCTTATTTTTGCTTGTTTTGAAATTTTTATAAATAAATGAATTTAATTATACAGCATGTCTTCTTTTGCCTCTGTTTTGTTTTTGTTGCTTATTTGTTTACCTTTTTAGTGTCTTTTGATGAATGGACATTCTTAATTTTAATAGAGTTTAACTTATCGGTTTTTCTTTTATAGTAATCATTCTCTCTCCACATCATAGTCCCCTATTTACTTTTTAGAATCTTTAACATATTGTACTTTTCACATGTAGATCTAGAATTGATTCGTTTTTGTATAATATAAAGCAGGGACCAAAGATTCATTTTATCACTATGGATATCCAATATCCTCAGGGCTGCTCGCTGAGAAGCTCTGCTTTCTCGCTGCTCTGTAGTTGTTCTTTGTTGTAAGTCAAGCATCCGTGTTTGACAGGGACTGCTTTTGATTTCTGCAATCTATTCTACTACCTACTTATCTTTGAGAAAAGATCACAGTGTCTTAGTTACAGCAGCTTATAAGAACTGATACTCAAAAGAACAAAACTTCCCAACTTTTGCTCTTTAAAAATGATTCACCTACTCTTGATCGTTTGATTGCCATACAGATTTTAGAATCAGTTTTTCAAAGGAACTGAGTTTCAAAAATAATACAAACATATGATAAGAATATTTATGTTGGAATTTTATGTAATATATTATTGAGTCAACATAAAGAACATCAATATATTTAATCTATTGCATCCCCAGGACAATAAATGTGATATATCATTTTATTTAGATCATCTTTGCTTTCTTTATTAATGTTTTATAGTTTTTTATGTTGTAAATTAAACATGGGTTGTTAAATTTATTTCTAGATATCTGAAGTTTTGTTCAGTGCTATTTTAAGTAGTGTATTTTTCTAAATTTTATTTCTGTTTCATGTGTACAGAAATGCACTTGATTTGAGGGTACTCCCTTTCATCTGATAGACTTACAAAGTTCACTTATGAATTTTAATAATTTTATTTGCAGATTCTTTTTGAAGACGTTTCTATTTCTTATTATTAACTCATGTAACTTTGTTTTTCTGGATGTACTAACCTGGACTTCCAATACAATATTGAATAGAAATTGGGATAGCATACAACATTGAGTGTTTGTAATTAAAAAAAAGTTGGCAGTAGGTATGATGCATGCTGTGGAATTTTGTAAATAGTTCTGATAAGATTGTTTTCTTCTATTTCCCCTTGGCCAAATGTTTATTTTTAAATCACTAATTAATTTTATCCTTTATGAAGTGTTACTTTCACTTCTATCAAAGTAATCAAAGTTTTTTCTCTTTTATTGCATTTGGTGAATACATTGGTGATCTTGAATTTGTGAAATAAACCAAAGTCTTGGTTTACTATCCTTTATATACATGTTCAATTCAATTAGCTAATATTTTATGTAGGACTTCTGTGTCAAAATTCAGGAGTGAGACTAGGTAGTGATTTTCTTTCTACTGTTTTTGTCAGGTTTTACTGACCTTATGAATGAATCAGGAGATATTTCCTCTTTTCTTATTCTTTAGGATTATTTTTCTTCTATTTCTTAAGTACATGGTAAAATTCATTAGGGAGGCAATTTTAGGAGTTTTCTTTGTAAAGAATGTTTAATTAGAAAATAAATCTCTTGACTGTTATAGAACTATTTAAAATTTTATTTCTGTTTCAGTTTGGTTTAATATTTCAAGGAATATGCCAATTTGCTCTAATATTCAAAGTTATTGTCACAAAGCTAATAATTATTTTCCTTTTGTTGTTGGTAGTGATTTTTTTTTCTTTTTAAAATATTTTCTAAGTGCCATTTCAATTTACTTCACCCATAGATTAGTTGCTTCTTTTGATTTTTCACAAACCAAAGCAAGTAAAGATTTTGAGTTAATTTTTAAATTGCTTTTTATTTTAATTTATTGTGATCAGTATGATTTAAATATTAGACATCTGTGAACAAAAATTTAACTAATAAATATTAAATTTACACATGAGATAAGCAGATATTAATAGATATAATAGGATTAAAACTTAAATTTACTGAGGTCTATTTTACTATTTTCTCTATTTTTGAAAGTATTCTTAATTTTTAAATATTTTTTCTAAATTTTCTGCTACTTGAAGAGACTTTTTGCAGTATTAAACTTTATTATATATAAATGTCTATTCATTAGATTTGTTATCAGTTAGTGTTGTCAAGTCTTTATTCTGTTTTATTTACTTGATTGACCAATTGCAGAAAAAAGGGTGTTAGGCCAACCTGTGGCAATGATTAAAGTGACTAGAGTCCACATGGTCAACTCTACAGTAGAGTCCTGGACCGAATGGCTTAAAAAATACTCTGGGAGATCAGCAAATGGTGTAATGGCTATGCCGCTGGACTACCATGTAGTCAACCACTGTTAGAGTCCCAGACCCAGTGACTTAAAACTCCTGATGGACACGTGTGAATGCGTGTCCATATCGCTAGAGGAGAATGGAGGAGAAGGGACTGAGGTGCAGCTATTCCCCATAGGGGTGAATTCCCATTTTCTGTCTCTCTGACTCTCTCTGTCTCTCAAGTGAGCACATATGCCCTATTGCAAAAATGTCTCTCAGAAAAAAATGAGAGAGAGAGAGAAAACACCAGGTAGGTGTGCATGCCTAAAATCCCGAAAGGAAAAAGGGAAGAGAAGGGATTGAGGCACAACCATTCCACATGGGGGGGTGGTGCTTTCTCACTTTCCCTCATCCTCTCTCTCTCTGTCTCTAGTAAGTACATGCACCCTATGGCAAATAAGAAAAAGAAAAAGAAAAAAAAAGAGAAAGAAGAATATTAAAATCCTCCTATTATGATTGTAGATTTATTTACTTCTCTTTATGTTTCTATTGATTTTTGCTTTTCATATTCTAAGGCTATTTTTATTTGCATATAAATTGAATTCCTTTTATAGGTGAATCTAAACTTTTTATCATTTAGTTTTTCAGTATCTCTCAGGTTTGAAATAATTTTCCTTCCATTAAAAAATTTTCAGTATTTCTTCTAATATAGCAAATATATAATTATTTTTAAAATACATTTTGGTCTGGAAAATATCTTTATTACACCTTATTTTTTTTAATTGTCATAGGGTATGCATACTCACTAGAGAGAGACAGTAAGACAGAGAGAGATGCAGAAAGAAAAAGTACCCCTGAATGCTCTTTTCCTCCATTTCCCCATCCTGTCAGGTACACATGAACATGTACCTAGCATATTTTTCCATGGTTGGGATTTGAACTGCAAGCATTCTTGTGGGGTTTGGCTTCATTAACCACTAGGCTGAATATCCAACCCTCTCTTAATTCTTAAGGGATAATTTCATATGTATAGAATTCTACATCAACAGGTTTTTTTCTGCTGGTTTATTTTTTTATTTTTATTCACTCAGTTTGTTTTCTGATTTTAAAAATGTTATTCATTTTCTTCAAGTTTTTGTTGAATAGTAAACTGCCAGCTGAATTTTTGCTCTTCAAAGGAATCCTGTTTTTGTTGTTGTTGTTGTTGTTGTTGCTTTTCAAACTTCATTGTTTTTTGTTTTCAGAAGATGTACTTTGATCTCTTTAGATGTGCATTTGTTTTTGTTTGGAAGTTTTAGAGGTTTCTTAATGTTTTCCATCAATTATAGAAAATTTACAGTTATAATTTATTAAATTGTTGCTTCTATTCTATTCTTTCTCTCCTTATTTTATGGAATTTCAAAGCATGTATCTTAGATCTTCTTATGATTTCTCTATATCTCATACCCACTATTCTGCTTTCCACACTTTCTTTCCTTTTAGAGAGATTTTTGGTTTAGGGCATGAGCTCATCCGAAATCAGAGAAAGACAAAGAAAGAGAAAGTGAGAAATCACTGCCCTCCTACCCTCGGGGGAGATGGTCATATTGCAATCCCTTCTCCTCCATTCTCCTCTCAGGATTTTGGGCATGCATTTTCCGTGAGTTTCAAGCTGCCGAGCCCACGACTTGAACCACAGTCAGCCATGTGTGAGTCCAGCACCATAACCACTATGCTACCTGCTACCTGCTGGCCCCTCTGCTTTCTATTCTTTTACCTCTCCATGCTTCATTCTGGATTTCCTTCTCTTTCTCATTCTAGCTCACTAATTACCCAGTTGAGTGTAATCTGCTATAACCAAACTCATTCTGTTCCTATTTTTCATGATGTTTTTCATTATAATGTTTTTTAGTATTATAATTACAATTAGGTTCTCTATTATAGTTACCAGATCTCTGTGGAAATTTTTAATTTGTCTCATATCTCTTAGTATAATGAGTATAACCATTTTAAAGTCTGTTTCTGATGACTGCAATATCTGAATCTTCCTTGGTTCTGTTTTTGTTTATCATTTCTGTGAGAGTATAATCACTTAGCCTTGTCTCCTTTCATGCTTGGTTTGTCACTACTCATTCTACCAACAAAATATTTTGTACAACTAATTTTAGGCCTGACTAACTTTATATTCCATCCAGTTCCATCAGTCAAATTTCAAGGGTTGAGATGATTTAATACTGTGCTGTGGTCTTGAGTACAACATCTGTACCTGTGACTTACGTTATTCTCAGGTTCCTAAAATTCGTATTTCCATCTGTATGCAGAGGGCGTTTGTTACATGTCCCTGATCTGGCCTCGAAATTTAATCCCTATCTCACTGGCTTTGTGAGATATTCAAAAGCACCGTAAAGCACTCTGAGGTACTGCCACTGAACTCAGGAAGAGTACCTAGAAGAAAAACAACTCCAAATTCCTGGATTCACATCCATGGACCTCCTGCAAACATTTATCCCAGTAATTTTATTATTATTATTTTGTTATCGCCAATGTCACAATCCTCCAGCCTCCATTGATTTTTGCCATAGGGCAGGTGCCACCACACCCTGTTATTTCTGATGTCATCAAATAACTGGTTTTTGTGTATGTTCTCGTATTTTTTTTTTTTCTGTTTTTTAGTCCAGCTTTCCTCGTAGTCTTTATTAGGAGTTCTGGTTAAATCAACTACTCTACTATTGCCAATATAGAAGTCTCCCAAATTATATGGTTTTTCTTAGCACAGGTAGAGCTGCTTTCTAAAATCAAGAAATTTGACAATATATTCTGTAAAATAAATGTAAAATTAACTTTCACCAAAATAAGAAGAATTAAATTCACTTGGCTTTATGTTAGTAACTTTTTTCTAGTTCACATTACTGTGTATGTGTTTAGCTATATAGTGTTGGTAATCTTTCAAGTCTTTACTCAACAGAGTATTCACACTTACATGTTGAAAACTCATTTTTTCTTCAAGTAGTGGCTTTAATAACACAAACATGCCATGTACACAGTGGCCATCAATCATGATTTTACATAATTCATAATATTCATTTTTTTCTGTCACATTTGTAAACCTTGATTATCATATAAGCAGTGTTATGAACTTTGTTTATGAAAGTTAACTACAGGAATGTTTGTAAACATGTACATTGAGGAAGAATTATTGAATAGATGCAATTTAGAAATGTATGTTTCCTCTAAGTTGAAGTTTCTCACTGTCATGACAAATTTAAAGAAAATACTACACGGGGACCAGCAGTTAGCATAATGGCTATGTCGCTGGACTCCCATGTAGTCGACTGTGGTTTGCATCTCAGACCCGGTGGCTTAAAACTCACACCGGGCGCGTGTGTGTGTGCCCAAGATCCCAAGAGGAGAATGGAGGAGAAGGGATTGCAGCGTGGCCATCCCCCCTGGGGGGGGTGATTTCTTGCTTTCTGTCTCTCTGTCTCTCTCTCTCTGTCTGGTGAGCGCACGTGCCCTATAGCAGAAACCTCTCAAAAAAAAAAAAGAAAATACTACACGCTAATATTTTGTAGTGTTTAGTATCTAATTTTTCTTTAAATACTAAACACTACAAAACAAATTATTTTGGAACCGGTTCTGATAAAGACATTTAAGTGTGATGCATGTATTATGGTGGTGGGTGAGCTGGGACAGTGGGATTAGTACACCTTGACAAGGAGAGATTATTTTTAAATAATTGAGACTTATTTCTAAATTATTAAATTATTTCAATTATTCAGAAATGCTGTAGTACAGTAATAATAAAGGAACACTGATTCGCAGTTGATTTCTTATTATGCTCTCCCACAGATAATATACACCATAAATATCTATACTCAGAAGGGACCATTTCTTTTGCCTTGAAATAAGTGGCCTAAATTTAGGATAAATCTGTGAGAGAATGAACTTTAAAAATCTGAATATTACAACTGTTATTTTGTGAGGGTATGCAGCCTGGCAGTATGAAGTAGTTATCTGTATGTCTTGTTAATTACTCACTTGAGCTGGCTGACACATGCCTTAGATACTAAGGATGCTGTGGAAATATCTTCAGGACAGGAAATATCCTGACCCTGGCTAAGTCTAATGATACCTGTTCTATATAATGTTTATGACTTACACATTCTCCTCTTTGATGCATGTTCAGCCTTCCTCAGAGCTGCAGAGGAAAAGCATAAGTAAACTGGGATCATATGTGATAGTAACAAGGTCGAAAATGTCTACACTGAAGTCCTTATCTCTAACTGTAGAACTTCAACTGTATACTGGAAAGCTTACAAACAGTTCACTGTGCCTGGTCAAATGCATAAATAAAGAAGCTCAGCATGATTGAGCAGCACAGCATGTCTGTGTTCACCTGCATCTCTGCTTCTGCAACTTTCTTTCTTTCTCTAACTCATTCCTTCTCAGGACCAAGCCCGGAGGGTGGGTGCTGGCACACTGATGCTAGAAACCCGGAAAGCCTGGAACTGACTCCCAGGACATCCGGACTTTATCTCCATCAAACTTCATGACTCATGGGTTTCCCTTCACTCTGGTATGCTTGTTGTTTGTGTGAGTGAATGAAAGTGTTTGTGGCCCCACAGCAGTCTTCCCATGGGATCTTATTGGGTCCTCATCTATGGTCCCATGGAGTTCTCTTATGGCCATACGATAAAATCAGATCTTAGTGGTCTTGTACCCTCCCTGCATGTTTGAGCCAGTGGTGGATTTATAGCCAATCATCAGAGCCAAGAGACTTTTTAAAGTTTCTCCAGAGAGGTGGCCACATGGACGCCTGATTGCTCCTATCCTTGGAGAAATATCCCTCTGTTTGTCTTTGCCTAAGCCCTTCAGACAGTGAAGTTAACACAACAAGTTCCATCACCACTTCAAGCGGTAAGTAAATGACTGGGCAGCCTCTCTGCCCCTGGTGGCTTGACTCCAGATTCCTGCACTATCATTACTTTCACTTCAACTGAGCTTAAAATTCTCAAGAGAATACTTAAATGAAAAGAGACATGCTCCCTCTGCTTGGAATGACAGAGAGTTAATTTGAGATTAGAACATTTTGCCTCCCACAGGCTATGGAAGTTCCCCGCTATTGCTTATGCTCTCTCTGTTTGGAGCAACAAGGAGTTCATTTAAAGTTAGACTATAATGCCCTCCATAAGACAGTGGAGGCTCTCAGCCATTGCTTATTACATGAACTTCAAATTACTTCCAGAGAAGTTTGCCAGACAGATTATCATAGAGAAGACTTTGCCATAGAGCTGGTAAGACTTCTCAAAATTGTTTTACATCAATTGCCTTTCAGCTGCGAACTTTCGTCTAAACCACCTAGGATGATTGTCTCTTGCCGAGTAGAAGGCAAAGCCTTTTGGAGAGTTGTATGTCATTTTTAGTCCATCCCTAAGCCAGAAGTTCAGACACTATTTGAAATAGCCTTGAGGCAGCTTTTTTGGCAATTGATCCCAAAGGTTAAAGATACATTAAAGATGAAATAATTGCTTTTTTGGACTGGCAAAGAGATAAGTAGCTGGCATATAGAACACTGGCATATTGAGACCCACACTCAGGAATTGGGCTACAGGTGCATCATTTATCTCTACAGAGATCCTGGGATCTCAATATGGGAAATCAGCTTTCTCCTGAGTGAACAGCTCATAGAAATGAGCTACATTGTTTTGCTAGCACAAGCAGAGCATTCTGTTTCCTCTAAAACTACATCTAAAATTTTACAAGAAATTGACTTATCATGCCCTTAGTACCCTGAAAAGGGCTCCCTCCAAATTGAAGACTGAGACAAAATTGATATTTGCCTGAATAAAGAACCTTGCATTCCTATTGAAATTCTCCATGCCTGTCACTTATGTCATAATGCTATATTTCTCTTTGGAACTACTCCCACATTAATGTCAGAAAGGAAACTGTCCTAAGAAAGGGAAGGGTTAACTACTGGTCCCTCCACTCCTCCTTGTCCTTTATCTCCTCTTCCTTCACCCATGCCTCTTGCACCTCCTACTGACTCTCTTTTGGCACCTTCTATTCCTTCTCTTTCTCCATTTAAGGCCATAAAGAACATTAAACCTAAGGGACATATTATCAAGTATTATAAGAAAAAAAAATGAATTCTTCCTCCAAATGTAAATGCTGTAGTAAAGGCTTTCACTGGATTAATCAGTGCCACTCTTCCACTGATGTCAGGAAACCTGATACCAGGCACACCTCCAGCCCAAGACCCAAGGAGGTCTCACTTTCATCCCAATCCAACCCAGTAACAGATGAGAGCTCCAAACAAAGAACTGGCCCAGAAATTTATGACTTTGTTCATGCTACAGCTGAGAGTGCTGGCATTGATTTAATTGCTCAAGAGAATGTGTCTTTAAGTTTGTTTCTTTAAGTAGCCTAACTGCTGACAAACACTAAGTTAACCCTTTCTCATCCCTAGGATGTGTGGAGCTTTTTGTCCATGGTCAATTGCTTTGCTTAATGCCTTCTAGAAGATCTTTTCAAATGACTAAAATCTTAAACTGTTCTTAATGGAAAGCTAATTTTATAATGAGTAAATCTTTCACCTTCTACTGCCTTAAACAATTATTCTTTGGAGCTATATTTCTGTTGATTGTTCTCTTAACCACTTGTTGCTATATTCATGTGTTCATGGTGATAAGTATGTGAAATCCTACATTTCAAGTTAGATTTCCCAGGCTAGGCAAAAGAATAAAAAATAGGCTTTGACAAGTCTAAAATAATTCTTAAAATGACAAACAAAATCTAATTAATCAGAGTTAACAATTACTTCCAAAGACTTATAAAGAGAAACAAGGTACAAAGGAAACAATAAATAGGAAAGAGATGTGGAACGAAAGATATAGGTATGAAGATATATTTGTGATGAAAAATATTAAAAAGAAAGAGAACATTTCAATATTGGAGAAGTTTTGTATGGTGAAATTTTTATCCTAAAGTAAGATGGCTGGATTTTTCCATAATGAAAAAAAGTAAAAGGGGACAAATGATCAAGAAATAAAACATGTTGCAAAAGGTTCAAGTTATGTTGAAGAAGGTCTGAGAGGGAATTGTAAAGAATTAGAAAGATTTTATGAACAGATGTATATATGACAGATGGTATCTGAGGTAGCCATAAAACAGTGGACCACACTATTCGATGCTGAAACACAGTATAAATAGACCTAATTTAATAATTTAAAGTTTGTTGATAAAACAAACCCTCTCCATATTTTTAAAACAAAGAAAGGTGAACATAGGGCCCCCCTGTACCCATGCTGCCAAATTGCTTTCTTTAACCATATTTAAATTGAACAATCTAAATCTGACTTTTGATTCAAAATTACATCGCTGGAGTATTACTGAAGAAAACAAAAACTGCCCCAAGCAAAAGTCTTTTTTAACCTGGCAAGGTCCAGCTCCTCTAAAAACCTGGGGAAGAGGATTTTTCTTTGTGCTTACTCCTACAGATCCAGATCTCCACTCAGTGCTTATGACCTGCACACCTAGAGCTGGCATCAGACACTGAGAATGAGATGGAAGAAGCCGACTGAAGCTAACACCAGTACTTGTGGAAACATCGAGGCCTTGTCCAATGATGCCCAAAAAATGCTGATAGAGATGAACAAAAAAACAATCCCTGAAAATCTGTTTCTTGCATGTATGCAAAACTTACTGCAACTCTATGATCTTTTGTTGTATCCTAATGTACCTGTACCTGTCCCTTCCACCCTCTACTGCATTAAACAATTATTCTTAGGAGCTGTATTTCTGTTGATTGTTCTCTTAACCACTTGAGTTCTCTTATGGCCATACGATAAAATCAGATCTTAGTGGTCTTGTACCCTCCCTGCATGTTTGAGCCAGTGGTGGATTTATAGCCAATCATCAGAGCCAAGAGACTTTTTAAAGTTTCTCCAGAGAGGTGGCCACATGGACGCCTGATTGCTCCTATCCTTGGAGAAATATCCCTCTGTTTGTCTTTGCCTAAGCCCTTCAGACAGTGAAGTTAACACAACAAGTTCCATCACCACTTCAAGCGGTAAGTAAATGACTGGGCAGCCTCTCTGCCCCTGGTGGCTTGACTCCAGATTCCTGCACTATCATTACTTTCACTTCAACTGAGCTTAAAATTCTCAAGAGAATACTTAAATGAAAAGAGACATGCTCCCTCTGCTTGGAATGACAGAGAGTTAATTTGAGATTAGAACATTTTGCCTCCCACAGGCTATGGAAGTTCCCCGCTATTGCTTATGCTCTCTCTGTTTGGAGCAACAAGGAGTTCATTTAAAGTTAGACTATAATGCCCTCCATAAGACAGTGGAGGCTCTCAGCCATTGCTTATTACATGAACTTCAAATTACTTCCAGAGAAGTTTGCCAGACAGATTATCATAGAGAAGACTTTGCCATAGAGCTGGTAAGACTTCTCAAAATTGTTTTACATCAATTGCCTTTCAGCTGCGAACTTTCGTCTAAACCACCTAGGATGATTGTCTCTTGCCGAGTAGAAGGCAAAGCCTTTTGGAGAGTTGTATGTCATTTTTAGTCCATCCCTAAGCCAGAAGTTCAGACACTATTTGAAATAGCCTTGAGGCAGCTTTTTTGGCAATTGATCCCAAAGGTTAAAGATACATTAAAGATGAAATAATTGCTTTTTTGGACTGGCAAAGAGATAAGTAGCTGGCATATAGAACACTGGCATATTGAGACCCACACTCAGGAATTGGGCTACAGGTGCATCATTTATCTCTACAGAGATCCTGGGATCTCAATATGGGAAATCAGCTTTCTCCTGAGTGAACAGCTCATAGAAATGAGCTACATTGTTTTGCTAGCACAAGCAGAGCATTCTGTTTCCTCTAAAACTACATCTAAAATTTTACAAGAAATTGACTTATCATGCCCTTAGTACCCTGAAAAGGGCTCCCTCCAAATTGAAGACTGAGACAAAATTGATATTTGCCTGAATAAAGAACCTTGCATTCCTATTGAAATTCTCCATGCCTGTCACTTATGTCATAATGCTATATTTCTCTTTGGAACTACTCCCACATTAATGTCAGAAAGGAAACTGTCCTAAGAAAGGGAAGGGTTAACTACTGGTCCCTCCACTCCTCCTTGTCCTTTATCTCCTCTTCCTTCACCCATGCCTCTTGCACCTCCTACTGACTCTCTTTTGGCACCTTCTATTCCTTCTCTTTCTCCATTTAAGGCCATAAAGAACATTAAACCTAAGGGACATATTATCAAGTATTATAAGAAAAAAAAATGAATTCTTCCTCCAAATGTAAATGCTGTAGTAAAGGCTTTCACTGGATTAATCAGTGCCACTCTTCCACTGATGTCAGGAAACCTGATACCAGGCACACCTCCAGCCCAAGACCCAAGGAGGTCTCACTTTCATCCCAATCCAACCCAGTAACAGATGAGAGCTCCAAACAAAGAACTGGCCCAGAAATTTATGACTTTGTTCATGCTACAGCTGAGAGTGCTGGCATTGATTTAATTGCTCAAGAGAATGTGTCTTTAAGTTTGTTTCTTTAAGTAGCCTAACTGCTGACAAACACTAAGTTAACCCTTTCTCATCCCTAGGATGTGTGGAGCTTTTTGTCCATGGTCAATTGCTTTGCTTAATGCCTTCTAGAAGATCTTTTCAAATGACTAAAATCTTAAACTGTTCTTAATGGAAAGCTAATTTTATAATGAGTAAATCTTTCACCTTCTACTGCCTTAAACAATTATTCTTTGGAGCTATATTTCTGTTGATTGTTCTCTTAACCACTTGTTGCTATATTCATGTGTTCATGGTGATAAGTATGTGAAATCCTACATTTCAAGTTAGATTTCCCAGGCTAGGCAAAAGAATAAAAAATAGGCTTTGACAAGTCTAAAATAATTCTTAAAATGACAAACAAAATCTAATTAATCAGAGTTAACAATTACTTCCAAAGACTTATAAAGAGAAACAAGGTACAAAGGAAACAATAAATAGGAAAGAGATGTGGAACGAAAGATATAGGTATGAAGATATATTTGTGATGAAAAATATTAAAAAGAAAGAGAACATTTCAATATTGGAGAAGTTTTGTATGGTGAAATTTTTATCCTAAAGTAAGATGGCTGGATTTTTCCATAATGAAAAAAAGTAAAAGGGGACAAATGATCAAGAAATAAAACATGTTGCAAAAGGTTCAAGTTATGTTGAAGAAGGTCTGAGAGGGAATTGTAAAGAATTAGAAAGATTTTATGAACAGATGTATATATGACAGATGGTATCTGAGGTAGCCATAAAACAGTGGACCACACTATTCGATGCTGAAACACAGTATAAATAGACCTAATTTAATAATTTAAAGTTTGTTGATAAAACAAACCCTCTCCATATTTTTAAAACAAAGAAAGGTGAACATAGGGCCCCCCTGTACCCATGCTGCCAAATTGCTTTCTTTAACCATATTTAAATTGAACAATCTAAATCTGACTTTTGATTCAAAATTACATCGCTGGAGTATTACTGAAGAAAACAAAAACTGCCCCAAGCAAAAGTCTTTTTTAACCTGGCAAGGTCCAGCTCCTCTAAAAACCTGGGGAAGAGGATTTTTCTTTGTGCTTACTCCTACAGATCCAGATCTCCACTCACGCAACAAGCCACTAAGAATGAGATGGAAGAAGCCGACTGAATCTAACACCAGTACTTGTGGAAACATCGAGGCCTTGTCCAATGATGCCCAAAAAATGCTGATAGAGATGAACAAAAAAACAATCCCTGAAAATCTGTTTCTTGCATGTATGCAAAACTTACTGCAACTCTATGATCTTTTGTTGTATCCTAATGTACCTGTACCTGTCCCTTCCACCCTCTACTGCATTAAACAATTATTCTTAGGAGCTGTATTTCTGTTGATTGTTCTCTTAACCACTTGTTGCTATAGTCATGTGTTACTTTTGTGCATTTCATGGTGCCAGCCCTCTCCTCCTAAATGGGAGAGAGTCATGTTAGCTTTTAAGACAAGAAAAGGGGATATGTGAGAGTATGCAGCCTGGCAGTATGAAGCAGTCAACTGCATGCCTTGTTAATTACTCATTTGAGCTGGCTGACACATGCCTTAGATGCTAGGGGCTCTGTGGAAATATCTACAGGGATGGAGGACATCCTGACCCTGGTTAGGTCAAGCTATGCCTGTTCCATATAATGCTTATAGCTTACACATTATCCTCTTTGGTGCATATTCAGATAGCCTTCCTCAGAGCTGCAAGGGAATAGCATAAGTAAACTGGTTTGGCCTATGATGCATAACAGGATCACACATGATAGGAACAAGATTGAAAAACATCTACACTAAAGTCCTTATCTCTAACTGTAGAACTTCAACCACATCCTTGAAAGCTTGCAAAGAGTTCATTGTTTCTGGTAAAATGCATAAATATAGAAGCTCAGCATGACTGAGCAGTACGGGTTGTCTGCGTTCACCTGCATCTCTGCTTCTGTGTCTCTCTTTCTTTTCTCTAGCTCCTTCCTTCACACGACCAAGCCTCAAGGGTGAATGCCCCCAATGGGGCATGGTCTCATGGCAATCCATTCTCCTCCATGTCTCCATCCTGTCAGAATTTGGGGCACACACTCACATGCACCCAGCATGTTTTTTAATCTGTTCAGGCCAGAATTCAAACTATAGTTGGCAATGTAGGATCCAGGTCCTTTAACCACTAGGCAATAGGGCCAGCCTTATATTTTGTTTTAATCCTTATGTGACTAACCTGATCAAATAAATAAAATTAGGATATGTGAACTAAATCAACAGCAATGTGAGTCTTTTTAAAGTAACATCACAATGGTACATGCAAAAACCTCTATGTTAAGATTTAGTGAACTTTTAAAACTCTTAATCTTTGAGCTTGAGTTTCTTTATTCAAAAAATTAATAATACTGATGACTTTTGATCCAAGATGCTTATGAGAATAAAAGGGAAATAGGAAGTGAAAGTATTCTAATTATTGCAAACCTGTGTACAACATAGGAGGTATTGTATAACAGTGGTGAACAAAGATATAATAAAAATTGTTTGGGGCCAGTAAATAGCACAGTGGTTGAGCCATTGAATTCCCACATTGCTTACTGCCATTTGACACCCTGACTTGGAAGCTCTAAAATCACTCTGGGCATGTGTGAGTGCATGTCCAAAATCCTGGGAGGATAGTGGAGGAGAAGGAATTACAACACAGCCATTTCACTTTGTCTCTTATTGTCTCTCTCTCTCTCTCTCTCTCTCTCTATTCCTGCACTATCATTACTTTCACTTCAACTGAGCTTAAAATTCTCAAGAGAATACTTAAATGAAAAGAGACATGCTCCCTCTGCTTGGAATGACAGAGAGTTAATTTGAGATTAGAACATTTTGCCTCCCACAGGCTATGGAAGTTCCCCGCTATTGCTTATGCTCTCTCTGTTTGGAGCAACAAGGAGTTCATTTAAAGTTAGACTATAATGCCCTCCATAAGACAGTGGAGGCTCTCAGCCATTGCTTATTACATGAACTTCAAATTACTTCCAGAGAAGTTTGCCAGACAGATTATCATAGAGAAGACTTTGCCATAGAGCTGGTAAGACTTCTCAAAATTGTTTTACATCAATTGCCTTTCAGCTGCGAACTTTCGTCTAAACCACCTAGGATGATTGTCTCTTGCCGAGTAGAAGGCAAAGCCTTTTGGAGAGTTGTATGTCATTTTTAGTCCATCCCTAAGCCAGAAGTTCAGACACTATTTGAAATAGCCTTGAGGCAGCTTTTTTGGCAATTGATCCCAAAGGTTAAAGATACATTAAAGATGAAATAATTGCTTTTTTGGACTGGCAAAGAGATAAGTAGCTGGCATATAGAACACTGGCATATTGAGACCCACACTCAGGAATTGGGCTACAGGTGCATCATTTATCTCTACAGAGATCCTGGGATCTCAATATGGGAAATCAGCTTTCTCCTGAGTGAACAGCTCATAGAAATGAGCTACATTGTTTTGCTAGCACAAGCAGAGCATTCTGTTTCCTCTAAAACTACATCTAAAATTTTACAAGAAATTGACTTATCATGCCCTTAGTACCCTGAAAAGGGCTCCCTCCAAATTGAAGACTGAGACAAAATTGATATTTGCCTGAATAAAGAACCTTGCATTCCTATTGAAATTCTCCATGCCTGTCACTTATGTCATAATGCTATATTTCTCTTTGGAACTACTCCCACATTAATGTCAGAAAGGAAACTGTCCTAAGAAAGGGAAGGGTTAACTACTGGTCCCTCCACTCCTCCTTGTCCTTTATCTCCTCTTCCTTCACCCATGCCTCTTGCACCTCCTACTGACTCTCTTTTGGCACCTTCTATTCCTTCTCTTTCTCCATTTAAGGCCATAAAGAACATTAAACCTAAGGGACATATTATCAAGTATTATAAGAAAAAAAAATGAATTCTTCCTCCAAATGTAAATGCTGTAGTAAAGGCTTTCACTGGATTAATCAGTGCCACTCTTCCACTGATGTCAGGAAACCTGATACCAGGCACACCTCCAGCCCAAGACCCAAGGAGGTCTCACTTTCATCCCAATCCAACCCAGTAACAGATGAGAGCTCCAAACAAAGAACTGGCCCAGAAATTTATGACTTTGTTCATGCTACAGCTGAGAGTGCTGGCATTGATTTAATTGCTCAAGAGAATGTGTCTTTAAGTTTGTTTCTTTAAGTAGCCTAACTGCTGACAAACACTAAGTTAACCCTTTCTCATCCCTAGGATGTGTGGAGCTTTTTGTCCATGGTCAATTGCTTTGCTTAATGCCTTCTAGAAGATCTTTTCAAATGACTAAAATCTTAAACTGTTCTTAATGGAAAGCTAATTTTATAATGAGTAAATCTTTCACCTTCTACTGCCTTAAACAATTATTCTTTGGAGCTATATTTCTGTTGATTGTTCTCTTAACCACTTGTTGCTATATTCATGTGTTCATGGTGATAAGTATGTGAAATCCTACATTTCAAGTTAGATTTCCCAGGCTAGGCAAAAGAATAAAAAATAGGCTTTGACAAGTCTAAAATAATTCTTAAAATGACAAACAAAATCTAATTAATCAGAGTTAACAATTACTTCCAAAGACTTATAAAGAGAAACAAGGTACAAAGGAAACAATAAATAGGAAAGAGATGTGGAACGAAAGATATAGGTATGAAGATATATTTGTGATGAAAAATATTAAAAAGAAAGAGAACATTTCAATATTGGAGAAGTTTTGTATGGTGAAATTTTTATCCTAAAGTAAGATGGCTGGATTTTTCCATAATGAAAAAAAGTAAAAGGGGACAAATGATCAAGAAATAAAACATGTTGCAAAAGGTTCAAGTTATGTTGAAGAAGGTCTGAGAGGGAATTGTAAAGAATTAGAAAGATTTTATGAACAGATGTATATATGACAGATGGTATCTGAGGTAGCCATAAAACAGTGGACCACACTATTCGATGCTGAAACACAGTATAAATAGACCTAATTTAATAATTTAAAGTTTGTTGATAAAACAAACCCTCTCCATATTTTTAAAACAAAGAAAGGTGAACATAGGGCCCCCCTGTACCCATGCTGCCAAATTGCTTTCTTTAACCATATTTAAATTGAACAATCTAAATCTGACTTTTGATTCAAAATTACATCGCTGGAGTATTACTGAAGAAAACAAAAACTGCCCCAAGCAAAAGTCTTTTTTAACCTGGCAAGGTCCAGCTCCTCTAAAAACCTGGGGAAGAGGATTTTTCTTTGTGCTTACTCCTACAGATCCAGATCTCCACTCAGTGCTTATGACCTGCACACCTAGAGCTGGCATCAGACACTGAGAATGAGATGGAAGAAGCCGACTGAAGCTAACACCAGTACTTGTGGAAACATCGAGGCCTTGTCCAATGATGCCCAAAAAATGCTGATAGAGATGAACAAAAAAACAATCCCTGAAAATCTGTTTCTTGCATGTATGCAAAACTTACTGCAACTCTATGATCTTTTGTTGTATCCTAATGTACCTGTACCTGTCCCTTCCACCCTCTACTGCATTAAACAATTATTCTTAGGAGCTGTATTTCTGTTGATTGTTCTCTTAACCACTTGTTGCTATAGTCATGTGTTACTTTTGTGCATTTCATGGTGCCAGCCCTCTCCTCCTAAATGGGAGAGAGTCATGTTAGCTTTTAAGACAAGAAAAGGGGATATGTGAGAGTATGCAGCCTGGCAGTATGAAGCAGTCAACTGCATGCCTTGTTAATTACTCATTTGAGCTGGCTGACACATGCCTTAGATGCTAGGGGCTCTGTGGAAATATCTACAGGGATGGAGGACATCCTGACCCTGGTTAGGTCAAGCTATGCCTGTTCCATATAATGCTTATAGCTTACACATTATCCTCTTTGGTGCATATTCAGATAGCCTTCCTCAGAGCTGCAAGGGAATAGCATAAGTAAACTGGTTTGGCCTATGATGCATAACAGGATCACACATGATAGGAACAAGATTGAAAAACATCTACACTAAAGTCCTTATCTCTAACTGTAGAACTTCAACCACATCCTTGAAAGCTTGCAAAGAGTTCATTGTTTCTGGTAAAATGCATAAATATAGAAGCTCAGCATGACTGAGCAGTACGGGTTGTCTGCGTTCACCTGCATCTCTGCTTCTGTGTCTCTCTTTCTTTTCTCTAGCTCCTTCCTTCACACGACCAAGCCTCAAGGGTGAATGCCCCCAATGGGGCATGGTCTCATGGCAATCCATTCTCCTCCATGTCTCCATCCTGTCAGAATTTGGGGCACACACTCACATGCACCCAGCATGTTTTTTAATCTGTTCAGGCCAGAATTCAAACTATAGTTGGCAATGTAGGATCCAGGTCCTTTAACCACTAGGCAATAGGGCCAGCCTTATATTTTGTTTTAATCCTTATGTGACTAACCTGATCAAATAAATAAAATTAGGATATGTGAACTAAATCAACAGCAATGTGAGTCTTTTTAAAGTAACATCACAATGGTACATGCAAAAACCTCTATGTTAAGATTTAGTGAACTTTTAAAACTCTTAATCTTTGAGCTTGAGTTTCTTTATTCAAAAAATTAATAATACTGATGACTTTTGATCCAAGATGCTTATGAGAATAAAAGGGAAATAGGAAGTGAAAGTATTCTAATTATTGCAAACCTGTGTACAACATAGGAGGTATTGTATAACAGTGGTGAACAAAGATATAATAAAAATTGTTTGGGGCCAGTAAATAGCACAGTGGTTGAGCCATTGAATTCCCACATTGCTTACTGCCATTTGACACCCTGACTTGGAAGCTCTAAAATCACTCTGGGCATGTGTGAGTGCATGTCCAAAATCCTGGGAGGATAGTGGAGGAGAAGGAATTACAACACAGCCATTTCACTTTGTCTCTTATTGTCTCTCTCTCTCTCTCTCTCTCTCTCTGTCTCTCTCCAGTTAGCACATGTACCCTATAGCAAAAACTTAAATAAAAACAAAAACAAAAACAAAAAATTCTTGATGGAAAGTTCTCATGAATATTAAAATATTCCTAGTAGTTTCTGGGGAAAAGTTTAGTTTTTTATTATTCTCTCAATCTCAGAGTATGTTTGTGTCTAAAGCTGCTCCACTACTACACTAATACAAAATTTCTATGAACATAAATCCTGTTAAATATTGTACATTCATTACTGTAGAAAATTATCAATTATTACATAGTACCTGTTTAGTATATCAGCATATATTGAACCAATAAAACAATACAAAACAAATAACACTTTCTGTTTCCCCTTCATTTTCAGTTCCATATAATAGATGTCAAGTTGAATGTTAATCTGTCATGATTATATTTCCAAAATTAGTCCTATTTCTTTGACATTTTCTGTAATTGAACTGTAAGTTTCGTTGCTATTTATTTTTCATCTGGAAAATAACTTTATTTTTCTAACCATATTTGAATTTTTGTGTTTATTTAATACATATTTTTATTGTCCACTGATTTTTGATGAGAAAATATTTACTAGAAATATTTGATGAAAAAAAGATATATGCAGTTTAAATTATATAACCAAAGCAACAATTGAAAGAAGACAAGTAAACACATTAAAGTTCTCTGAGTTTCTAAACACTGAAACAAGTGAAGCTTCCACTAAGATATCAAAAGTTATACTGATTTAATAGTACCCATCATTCATGGGTCAAATAAATGCTGTGTGGGAAAGTTGGAACTAATTATTTTGAAGAGAATAGTACTTTTTTTTTCCAAAGTTTTAAAACAAAGATTTAATCATAATTCAGGTTATCACTTTCTTACAACTAAAATATGTGTGCATGTGTGGGTGTATGTTTGCATGTATATTTCTTTCAAATGCACTCACTGCAATAGCCAAAGACTATTATTTAGGCTCTGATATTATTACAGTTTAAGCTTATTTTTATTTTCTCCTTCCATGAGAGAGAGATAGGCACCCCCAGGGTCCTCAAGCCACAATCTGCCATGAGCCCCAGCCCGTTCAATTACTGTGCATGTGTGTGTACTCAGTGTGTACAAAATCGCAGAACATGAACCTACACCGTGTCCATGTGATCTTGGCATCACAGAGCATTGCATTATCACTATCCCGCCAAGGCTTGCTGTTAGTAGAAAATTTCTTACTTAGGTGTGTATATGTGCGTATGCATACAGTAAAATTGTTGGGTCAAATGGCACGTGTATTTTATATTTTCTTTAAATTTTGCTAATTTATTTACTTCTTCCAAGAGTGAGAGAGAGAGATCCATACATAGAGAAAGCACCTTCGACAGCATCGCGATGCCACAACCCACCCTCAGCCTCAGCCATTTCCAGATAATGGCACAGGTGTACCTGGCATAGTCAGGGAGGTCTATGGATGTGAACATGGGCCTTCTCATGAGGAGCCTCACAGAGCATTGTGTTACTACTGAGCCATGGTCAAGTTGTTCTTTTTTTGAACCATTTAAAAAAAATGTTTTTCCCCTTACAATGGTTCCTATCTCCCCTTTTAAAAACTACAGCAACAAATGAATTTTGAGCAATCAAATTTCCTACTTACTGTGTAGACTGGAGTTTTATAGAACAGAACTATTCCAATATCTCCCTATAACATTTGGCAAAGATTTTGTTCAATACAATACACTTAGAAAAACTTGTTCAATGTTTGCAATCATAAGAATTTTTTTAGATCTGTAAAATCTTGGTTAACTTATCAAATAGAAGTATTCCATGTTCAGTAGGAAAGTAGCTTAGAAAGAAAGCAAACACTTGTTGAAATAGATTCTAAAGAGCACTTTTGCTGAAATAGTATGTACTTGGTCCTACATAGGGATCCTTAACAAGGGCAGAGGTTTCAGAAGAGTCTATATTCCATGTAAATTTCTTTGAGTAACCACTAGGAACTATTCAATAGAGGATAGGGGACCTATCTCACATTTTAAAACCTTGCCCTTTTGATTAGAAAAGGAATTCATTAGCATTAAAAGGCATGTATTTATTTGGAAAAGATGAAATACATTCAGGGCATCAAGTCCTCACCCCAAGGGAGAGTGTTAGTAGATCCTGGGAGCTTATGGGAGTAGAGGACATCACTGGACACTGATCCTTGATGGAGGCACTTTTGCCCTCATGGAAGAGTTGTCTCTTGCTGTGATTTAAGGAATTTGATGAAAATGAACAAACAAACAAAAAACAATGAGACCAGTGTTCTGGCTCCCATTTGCCATTTATATCATCTATGTTTTGAATATACAAAAACTTTCTAAGAATGTAATCCCTAACTGTAAACAAGTACATGACATCAATTGGGCTTTTAGTTCATTCCATTCATTCTCAGTAGAAAAAGAGACAAATTATTAAAGAAGGTGTAAAGGAATAGCTGAACTATTCCTCTCACTGGTTTAGAGTACTCTTTCTTGACTGTGTACATCAGCAGTTCAAAAGAGTTCTTTGTGTTTGTTTGTTTTTATTTTAATTTAATTTTATTTCCCAGAGGGTATGTACACTCACCAGAGGGAAAAAGAAAGAGAGGGATAAAGCACCCCTAATGGAGATTGCTCATGCTGAAATCCCTTCTCTTTTATTCCTCCATCCTGTTGGGATTTAAGACATGTACACACATGTGCCCAGCATGTTTTTCAAGCCACTGGGCCAGGACTCAAACTGTGGTTGGCCATGTGGGATTTAGCTCCTTTAACCACTACACCACAGGTTCTGTAGGGTCAGTTCTTCTTTTCCTTTTGTAGAGTCTCATTACGTCTTAATTCTCCTACCTCGGTCTCAGTCTCCCAGGTCACTGGGACAATAGACCATATCACTATGCTTGACTTTTCCAAACAGGGTCTCACTATGTTTCCCAGGCCAGCCTCGTGCTTACAGTCCTCCTGCCTCAGCCTCCTCAAGTAGTTGGAATTGTGGGGCATGTGCCCGCCCCAGTTGTTAGTTTGGACTGGGGGTTGAATCCAGGCCACATGTATGGTCCCAGCCTATGGAGCATCTTAAAAGCATCTGCTATCACAAGGCCAGAAGAGTTTGATGACAAAAATGGCTGAAAGCCACCTGATTGTGGAGCCAAATATATCCTTTGGAGAGGCATTTGACTTTTTCAGTTAAAGAAATGGAGTAATTTGAAAAGAAATATGTTAAACAATAATTTTGAATATTAAGCATTGACACAAATTCAAAATACTTCAGAATTGGAGAAAAAGATATTTCCTTTGAAATGTTCTCTAGAATCATTTATACTTTAACCATAATATTGTACAATATTAACTAATATTTAACTTCAACTCATTAAAAAACTTTTTATTTTTGTAAAGGAACTTATTTTAATTCTCTCCTCCATTTCACAAACAAGCTTCCTGAATGTAGTGTCTCTCAGAGAGAGACAGAAGGTGAGAATTCACTCCCCAAGGTGGATGGCCACACTGCTGCAGTCCCTTTAATACTACTGTCACCAATCCCATCACACCTCACCAATTGCCATGGGGATTTTGTTAACATCACTTCTATGAGACTACTATTGTCAAGGTCACCAGTGAACTAGAGGTGGCCAAGTATAATCTACATATCTCATTCACAGTCTGATTTGACTTTTCTGCAGTGCCAACTCTCTTATTGAAATGCTCCCAACACTTAGTTTTCTTGGTATTGCCATCTTCACCTTTTCATATTTTTCTTCCACTTTTCTGACTTGTCCTTTCTGCCCTCTTCAGTGGATTCTTTTCCTTCCTCCTCCCATGCCAAAATAGTCTGTTCAAAATTGCTTTCCTTTCTTGCTGCATGCTCTGGTTGACCCCATCTACTTTTATTTATTTATTTATTTTTTTGAGAGGTTTTGGCTGTAGGGTGTGTCCACTCGCCAAAAAGACAGAGAGAGACAGAAGGTGAGAATTCACCCCTCAAGGCAGATGGCCATGCCGCAATCCCTTCTCCTCCATTCTCCTCTCAGGATCTTGGGCATGCATGCACATGCACCCAGCATGAGTGTAAGCCACCGGGTCTGGGACTCAAACTGCAATCGACTACATGGGAGTCCATCAACATACTCATTATGCCAACTGCTGGTCCCAACCGCATCTACTTCTAAGACTTGTATTTGAATAGTTCTCAGTTCAAGTTTTCACAGGTTTGCCCTCTGAATTTGAGTTCCTTATATCCAACCATCTCCAGGATATTTCTACCTCCATTTCCATCAGCATTTAAAACATAGCATTGCCACTATAGAATTCATCAACTTTTCCCCAAATTTGGGTCCTCTTCCTATGAGCCAACCAAGAAAATGGGTTTCATACCCATCGTAGTTGCTTATCACCGAGAGACTTGTAATTATACATGTATTCTCTATGCATCTTCAAAAAGCATTTATATGCCTGTCATTATTGCCTACATCATCTCTCACTCAGATTGCTGTAACTATTTCTTAACTGGTTGACCTTCTGTTGTTCTATTTTCCTCCTCTAGTTACTGTTCTCTCTCTAAAATACATGCATAATTATATTAATTTCTTTCCTGAAATCCTTAAGTTCCTTCCCATTGCTTTTAGAATAATGTCCAGCTCCACCAACAGGTGCAATGAGTCCTGATATGATCGGCTTTGGGCTCTGCTTTCCTTCATAGTCTCATTTCTCACCACTTTCTCCTCCTCTTGCACTTGTGGCTCGTCATACCGAGTGTATTCCTAGGGTACTCCTGCTCCCTTTGTGTCCAGTTAGAACTGCTAGAGCTGTCTTCTTAGTTTCCAGCCTGCCATGTTTAACTGACTCTTACAGAGGCTTTGTTTCAAATCAGCAGCCCTTTCTTGGCTAAATTGTCCCTGATGCCCATCTGCTACATCAGGGTAAAATAATCGTTCTGTATATTTGTACAGATCTTCATACTTTCCTGTTAGAGCCCTTATTATGGTTTCCTTCTCTCCCAGTGGTATAATATCACCACGGGACAGGCATAGTATATGTTTTGTCTACCCTGTTACCTTACACTCAGCAAGATGCCTGGACACACAGTAGGTGCTCAATAACTAATTATATTTTCCCTTTATTTATTTTAGTAGCATTTAACGTGTTTTATTTTATTTGTTTAATCTCAGGTAAACCATACCTTTTCATAAAACATGAGTGGAAGCTTCAATAACCAGGGATGATTGACCCTAAATTTTAAGATCAGTCCGTGGGAGTCATAAAGACATCCATTTAAATGCCAGAACCTACAGACACAGATATAACTATTGTTTCTTCTCAGCCCATTCAGCCTGAGCAAGGCCTAACTCAGGGTCACATATAACATGTGCAAACTGTGATTTTACATGACAATGTTGATGATAATGATAATGGTGGCCAAAGTGAATGAATGTAATCATAGCACCAAACCCAGACACAGGCTATTATTTTAAACCTGGCAATCAGCAGCACTCATAATATGTGATTCTCTGAATGTAGCATCTATAACATGAGACTCACTGTCCTAATCAAATCATAATTATTCAGAGGCATTTTAAAAATCTAGTTTGTGGGTTCCTTGAGCAAATCCAACTTCTAGTTTCCCTCTCTGCTGCTTAGTTAATGGCGAAGCACTACGAAGAGCAAGAGAAAGGAGACGAAATAAAATTCATGGCTTCTAATTTCCCTTAAGATAATTCAATTTTCAAAAAAGATCAGGGTAGAGAAGGGCAGGGATGAGATAATCAATAAATGAGTTTAGTAGACTCTCCATGGAATTCAATTATGTTCTCCCTGTCCCCCGTAAGGATAACTAATCATGATTAAGTTGTAAGTTACATTTTATTTTGTATACAGGCATCTCTGAATCACAAATCAAATACACATACATTATCCAAAGGTTTTTCTTAGGAAATCCAGTGTCATCTCTGAAAAATAAAATATAGTTCTTTCTGCCCATCATGTTCTTTTTATGCAATGGAGATTTTTACACATCCTATAGTATCCCTCCCTGAGGAGAGTGTCATTATGAACAACAAATGTGAAAGAAAATACAGAGTGAAAATCAGGCAAGTTCATCCTACAACTGGGCATACTCTAGATCTTGGAAGATGTCTGCAAACTAATCAGAATATTATGGAATATTATCACATTGTCTGTTTAAAAACAAAACTCTCTTGACTTAATGTGTGCATGGAAATCTTAATGAAATTCAACAGAGCCCTGTCAGCTTAAAATCAGGACCAAGTTCTTGCCTTCTATCTGTTGCCTAATGATCATGTGTCGTTACTTTAACAGACTCATGGTACAAGCTAATTATTGCAATATAAGCTTAAAGTGTTTTCAGGCATATTTTTCCTTGACAATTAATATTAATATATTTCCAAACAATATAGAATAGTCACTTGATGTTTATTATCACTCTGTTATAATATCTTCATTTTGATTCCATAAGAACATGAGTTAAAAATTAAAAACAAATACAGTTCTAATTATTTTAGAACTTGGTTCCTAACCTTTCACTATGTGACTTAGAACTAGCTACAGGTGAAGCTTTAAGTTCTGAATTTCTAAGGAAATTGATGAACTTTTATTATGCAGCACCAATGAAATGTATATACAAGGATGTATACCTTTAGTTGAAAATAACTTTTGGGCTGGATGGTGGAAAAGTGGTAAAACACAACACTCTACCAGGTTGATCCACAGTGGAAGGTTCCACATTGTGATCCTCATGCTCTAGACTCCCATTGAGCTTGGACCACAGGTCTGTGACTCCATACCTGACCTCTCTAGGTTGGGCCAGAAACCTCCCATGTGTCTCTGACACAGTTCACAGTAGCACGCTCCTGCTTGCATCACTGTAGCTGGGTCTTAATCTTCATTCTTTTGGGACATGTCTAAGTTTCTTTCTTATATATGTGAATCTCTGAGACACAGACGTTGCATTAGTTGTGGGCTCTTGTTTCTTTGTGTGGTTGTCTTAAAGTATAGTAACTGGCATACTAGTGCATTACACATTGCTGGCATTTATGGCTTAAGAAGAGGAGACACCATGTGTAGGTGTAGTCATTCTTGCTCCAGTGTGGACCAACTTTTTCCCCTTTTTAATTCCCAAAGCATCTATATACAGAGTTCTAAGGCTCTCTGCAATCTTACAAAAGACTCTCTTTTATATTTATAATGGACTCAAGATGCAAGAATGAAAACTGATTTCTTAGAAACAGTAGTGAATGATGTCGTTTGGGCCCAGCAGGTGATGCAGTGGTTAAGGCACTAGATTCTCACATGGTTGACCACAGTTCAAGTTCCGGACCCAGTAGGTTGAAACTCACACAGGGCACACCTTTGTGTGTCCACCCAAAATCCTGATAGGAGAATGGACAAGGGATTGTGGCATGGCCTTCTGCCCTGGAGGAGTGTGATTTCTCGCTTTCTGTCTCTCTGTCTCTGTCTGTCTCTCCATCGAGTGCACATGCCCTATAGCAAACAAAAACAAAAACAAAAAAAAGAACAAAAAAAAAAAACTCTTAAATAAATAAATAAATAATTTGATTTAATTCTCTTCTATAAAACTATCATCACCTATTTCCAATTAATTACAAACACACAAAATAATACATCTTAGTATGTTTTCTGGGTAAATCTCATATAATTTAAATGTTAGGCCATGTCTTTGTAATTTTGGGGGATAGATTTCTTATTCATTCAGTTACTCTCGGTGTTAGTAGTGTGGTAAGAGGATTCCAGAAACTCTGATAGTTTGAAGCAATATTTTAGTTTAAATGTCATCAAATATTCATCTTCTTAGTTATTCATAGCTATTCATCTTATTGATTAATGCATTTCAGACCACTTAAATATTGATTTTAAACATTTAAGCAATGTTACAATATTATAACAGGGAGAGGTGGGCTAGGTAGCTAGAGATACATAAACACTTCCTATGGGAATTTTGTATTTCTGATATTCGAGTGATATGTATAATGCCTACTCTTAAAAATATGATGTAGTTTTCTCTATAAAATTACACATCTGTTCTGATGGCTTAAAACTATTTTCTGAGGGTGCTGGTCATTGCCAGTAGAAAACTTAAAACATTTAAATCTATTTTCCTTTTGTTAGAGCTAAAAACTATCCAAATAGTTAATGAAACATCAAAAGTAAAGACGTTTGCTTCAGATTAAAATGTGTGGTTTGAATGGGAGATGAATTCTGCTCTATGACCTTGAACCCAGAATCTCAGGAAGTTGTGAGGAGTACTGTGGAGAATCCACAAGAGAGAGATAAAAGGATTGAGGTACTTCTCCAGGACACAGTCCAGAGAATGTCCAGTGTGCTCCTCCCGCCTGCTGGTCTTCCACATGTGTTCTGCATTATCACTCCAGGGCCTGGAAGACATAAAGAATAGTAACACATACAGGAAATGGTTGTAACGAGATAAGTGAAAGTGGCTTAGCAAGAGAAAATCCAATGCTCCTGTTTATTATTATCATTTAAGGAGGAAAAGGGGGAAAGAAGAATGGAAATTGGCTCCTACAAATGAAAGGCTTACCATATACTGAGGAAAATTCATTTTCATGCTTCAGTGGACATGACTAGAGAAGGCATTTGTGAACTCCTAAACCTCTCTTCAGATCTTCGCTATATAGTTTGTATGAGGAGCTCATATATCTAGATTGTATGGTTTTGAAGAGGAAGTACAATGACTTTTATCTGGTAGGCAGAGCGTTAAGAGTATGAGCTAGGGATCTAACTTTGTTTCCTCCCTTTATGAGATGTATGCTCTGGGGCCAAGTAGGTAAGCTTTTAGAATATCAGTTTCCTCCTCTGTAAAATGGGATGATACTAATAACAGTATGGATGACACAGAGTAGTTTTAAGGGTTGAATAAGAAAAGTGACTGGAATATAGGAAGCGCTTGATCAATGTTTGTTAAAGAAAAATATATGTAATATAGAAGTTTGTTTAAATAAGCTTCTTAAGAAAACTTAATTCAACAAATCAATATTCTTTTGTCCGGAAAAGCATGAGTCGATGTCTGAACACCCTGAATTCTCATAGTTATGAGGCTACTCTCTTTTTCAGCCCTGTGCAAACCAGTAGAATTATTTTCCTATAGACACTTGGTCATGTTTCTTTCCTGGTCTACTTATGACAGTCATTTTTTGTTTTGTTATTACATAACATACTCTTATGAATAAACACTCTTATGAATAAATATGTACTCTAAAAGACAGTTGTTTGTATAAGAACTAGGTCAAAGGCTTTGGACACACTGGATAAAGATATTTTTTAATTTTTTTTTGTTTTTAGATTTTTGCAATAGGGTGTGTGTGCTCACTCAAGACAAAGAGAGGGAAAGTGAGAAATCCCCCACCCCACCCCAGAGAGGATAGCCATGACATACTCCCTTCTCCTCAATTCTCCTTTAGGGATTTTAGGCACATACACACATATACTCAAGGTGATTTTCAAGCTGCCAGGTTCAGGACTCAAATCAGATTTGGCCATGTGGGTGACTACCACACCACCTGCTGGTCCTGAGATATTGCTTTTTTAATAAATACCTTGAACTAGGTGATTATGAAGCAACAGAACAGATGAAGCCTGAAACTACTTCATGCTGAAAATGTTTTTCAAATGTCTTTAAGTTCTGGGTCTGCTTAATAAAAGCTGGAGCTTGAAATTTTAAACAAGCACTGAGGATGTGGTTTGTGCAATACTCAATGGCAAGGCTTGGCTATGCAGTAAAAGTCTGGCAAGTTAATATGCATTTATTTGTTTTTTTAAAGAGGTTTTCTGCCTTAGGGCATGTGCACTCATCAGAGAGAAACAGACAGAGACAGTGACGGAAAGTAAGAAACCACTCCTCAGGAGGGATGGTCATGCTACAATCACTTCTGCTCTTTTCTCTTTCTGGGATCTTGGGCATGCACACACACACCCAGCATGAGTTTCAAGCCATCGAGTTCAGGACTGGAACAGTGGTGGGTTATGTGGGAATCCAGTGAAATAACTGATGGCCTCCTGCATTTATATGTTTTAAGTTAAATATTTTTTTTTAGTTATTATGGATCATCTTAAATGGTAATTTGCATAAATAAAAATTTTAATATCAGGTAAGAGGGTTTCTGCCATACTTTAGACTATTGGATTTTGGAATACCTGGCTTAGGTTTAGTCCAGGCTTTGCCACTTATGAGCAGTAGGAACTTGGGGAAATAACTTGTTCAAGTCTCCTGAGAGTCAAGTTCTCTATTTCTAAAAATGCAGGAGTAATACACCTATGAGATTATGGGAAGATCCATATACAGAACTATATCAAAAGAAAGTATTCAGCACTGGACCCAGTACTGGTAAACTTTGACTGCTACTATTATTCTGTTTTCCTGAATTCCATTCATCACCCAACTTAATATCTTACATACAGTTGTTACTGAACACATTTTCAATATTCTTTAATGACAATGATTAAATCATTCAGAAAATAGTTATTGAATAATTGAACTGTCTGTCAAATACTCAGATATACAAAGAATATATAGTCATGGATTAATATATAGTTTTTCTGTTCCCTAGGAAAAGATTTTTCATTGGCCAGAAGTTAGATTATAAATTGCAATGAACCTAATCACTATTGATCTGGTATTGTGGTCAAGTATTAAATAGAAAAAAAGAATCTGATTTTGATGGTCATGGATAAGGATCTAGCTATTAGAGTTAGTGTTTTTGGTAATATACATTTATCCTTTTGTTCAATCAATATTTGACAATTTTGACAATTTGACATATTTATCACACTATATCCTAGAGGAAAATAGAGTCAAGATGACCAATAACAATATATAAAAAAATAGCTAAGCAGAAATAAAATGTATTATAAGGAAGCACAGAAAAGAAAGGCAAATTATAGCAAATCCATGCAAAGATGCCTCGTATTTATCAATACTTTCATACTTTACCCATGTGTAAAACTACAGAGCCTGCCAATAAAAAACATATTTGATGTCACGTCAAATGAGCTATTATGAGTCAATGAAAATATTTGTTGTGGATATGTAAGGATTTCAAGCAAGATGATAATTGGAATCTAACTCCGCCACTTAGATGATTGAATTGCAAGCTGTGTAGAGCAGTACTCAGCAGGATAGCACTTCAGAAGATGGCTGTTATTATTATGGGTAAGAATCAACACTATTTTCAGGGTGCATGGCAAATGCCAAAATATATCTCCTAGACCACAGGGTGCATGGATACTTTGGGAGAATCCTTGTCATAGACATCCATGGAGTTTATGTCCTGGCTCTGTGCTATGTTCCTGTGTTGACTGAGTCGACCTCCAACAGGACAGCTGCTATTTTCCCAGTCTACTTTTCAGTCAAAGCATATCTGTACCGTGAGTGGTTTAAGAAGTTAAACTCACATTGTCAATCCTACAATTTCAAAGGCTGTCTTTTGATGATTTTGTTTTGTTTGTTGGGTTTTGTTCGATGTTGGACATGTGAGGGGACTCCTGATACTGAATTGCAATTTTCTTTAGACTTTGTGTCCATCGTTCCACAAACATGCCCTAACAATTTTACACAGATCTTTTTGTAACATAGTCAACTCCTCTGAATATCTCATAGATAACAAGTCTAAAATATTTGATGATTATGGAAAGTTTTTGACTAAATGTCTCTCTCTGTTAGTTGTTTACACATTCTAGCACAAACTCCAGATACCATCTTCTACCAATAGAATGGATGTCTAATAAAGATTGATTGATTGATTGATTGCTTTTGCTTAGTTATTAAACTTCAAGGTCTCATACTGTGTCCCTCTGCACAGCTGTGTAAACTCTACTGAATGAAACAAAAGTTTCTTATTCCAGGAGAAATAAGGAACAAGTTAGCCAAGTGCCTTACCTCTAGCATATCCTCCACCAAAGAACCTAACCATCTTGCTGACATAAAGCAAAATCTGCAGAATAAGCAGTTGAGACAGAAAACAAAATTCTCTTATTTGGACAGAATAAGAGAAAAGGGATTTCAAAATGCCAAAGTCAGGGCTAGCCAATGGCACAGTGGTTGAGGCAGGTTGGATGGTTCAAGTCCTGGACCCATAGTTTGAGAAACATACCAGTCATGTGTTCATGCCCAAAATCTCAAAAAGAAGAGAAGGAGGACAAGGGATTGTGGGCTGATCACCTCCCATAGTTGTACTTTCTCACCTTTTCTCTGTCTCTCTCTAGCACATGCACATGTGCCCTCTGACAAATTAAAACAAAATATATGTATTTCTTAATAAGGAAGAGAAGAAAAAAATCATCTTTGACTTGCAAGCAAGCATTAAATGCAGTTGTCCTCATGGTTTTAGCTTCATCAGTGTAAAATTTTAAACCAGCATGCTAGAAGGCTGACACACTTGTATTGGATTGTTTAAATCTCTAGATAGACGTCTGAGTTTAACAAGCAACTGATTGCTTTACACACACCAGGAGGAGAAAGTGCTCTGCCTCAGCAAGTTCATGGCAGCTTTAACTGTAATTGCTCCAGTCCATACAACACAAGAAAACTAAGTTTCATCTAATCATATTAATTTCTTATCATACTTGTTCCACAAAATAATTTTGGAAAAAAATCAGCTTGCATGTTGGAGTTCTCAGAAAATTAGCTGGTTTTCATTTCTGACTTGGCAATGATTAGCTATTTAGATAGACTGATTAATTTTTTCCCCACTACTTCTCCATTCTAAGCACTTTCCATTTTTGGTCTAAATTTATTCTTTGCACTTGAAGAAGTATTATCATACTTGTTCCACAAAATAATTTTGGAAAAAAATCAGCTTGCATGTTGGAGTTCTCAGAAAATTAGCTGGTTTTCATTTCTGACTTGGCAATGATTAGCTATTTAGATAGACTGATTAATTTTTTCCCCACTACTTCTCCATTCTAAGCACTTTCCATTTTTGGTCTAAATTTATTCTTTGCACTTGAAGAAGTAGAAATGGCATGTTAAACTCACATTGTCAACCCTACAATTTCAAAGGCTGTCTTTTTATGATTTTGTTTTGTTTGTTGGGTTTTGTTCGATGTTGGACATGTGAGGGGACTCCTGATACTGAATTGCAAGTTTCTTTAGACTTTGTGTCCATCGTTCCACAAACATGCCCTAACAATTTTACACAGATCTTTTTGTAACATAGTCAACTCCTCTGAATATCTCATAGATAACAAGTCTAGAATATTTGATGATTATGGAAAGTTTTTGACTAAATGTCTCTCTCTATTAGTTGTTTACACATTCTAGCACAAACTCCAGATACCATCTTCTACCAATAGAATGGATGTCTAATAAATATTGATTGATTGATTGATTGCTTTTGCTTAGTTATTAAACTTCAAGGTCTCATACTGTGTCCCTCTGCACAGCTGTGTAAACTCTACTGAATGAAACAAAAGTTTCTTATTCCAGGAGAAATAAGGAACAAGTTAGCCAAGTGCCTTACCTCTAGCATATCCTCCACCAAAGAGCCTAACCATCTTGCTGACATAAAGCAAAATCTGCAGAATAAGCAGTTGAGACAGAAAACAAAATTCTCTTATTTGGACAGAATAAGAGAAAAGGGATTTCAAAATGCCAAAATCAGGGCTAGCCAATGGCAGAGTGGTTGAGGCAGGTGGGACCTGCCCGATCTCAAAAAGAAGAGAAGGAGGACAAGGGATTGTGGGCTGATCACCTCCCATAGTTGTACTTTCTCACCTTTTCTCTGTCTCTCTCTAGCACATGCACATGTGCCCTCTGGCAAATTAAAACAAAATATATGTATTTCTTAATAAGGAAGAGAAGAAAAAAATCATCTTTGACTTGCAAGCAAGCATTAAATGCAGTTGTCCTCATGGTTTTAGCTTCATCAGTGTAAAATTTTAAACCAGCATGCTAGAAGGCTGACACACTTGTATTGGATTGTTTAAATCTCTAGATAGACGTCTGAGTTTAACAAGCAACTGATTGCTTTACACACACCAGGAGGAGAAAGTGCTCTGCCTCAGCAAGTTCATGGCAGGTTTAACTGTAATTGCTCCAGTCCATACAACACAAGAAAACTAAGTTTCATCTAATCATATTAATTTCTTATCATACTTGTTCCACAAAATAATTTTGGAAAAAAATCAGCTTGCATGTTGGAGTTCTCAGAAAATTAGCTGGTTTTCATTTCTGACTTGGCAATGATTAGCTATTTAGATAGACTGATTAATTTCTTCCCCACTACTTCTCCATTCTAAGAACTTTCCAATTTAGATCTAAATTTATTCTTTGCACTTGAAGAAGTAGAAATGGCATTATACATGCTCTCTCTAGTTTAAGACTAAACAAGCAAGGTGAAGTGACAGGAAAAGTCAACAAAATTAATTTCTATGTTAAATTGCTATTTCCTGCAGATGGTTTTTTTCAAGGGAGCTCCCATTCTGTTCAATTTTCTAACTTTCTGACTGCTTTTTTCAGTAAATGCCCAACCAAAGCTTTCAAACTGCATCATCTCTTACCTAGAGGGAGACATTAATTTGCAAATTAAAGGAAAGTAGGGAGAAATGAAAAAGAGGAAGTATTGAACAGCACATTTCAGAGAAACCGTCCAGAGCAGGAGAGTAGGTCCTGCTTACAATACAGAGGGAAATCAGGGAAATCCATTTTCTGTGGTTGTCAGGGAATGCTAGCCTCACTTTATAGAAATTGCACTCTGGATGGTTTGGGGGGCTTGGGACGTGACATAGAGGAAGAACACACCTTTGAGTTCAGAAAGAACTCCCGATACTACTCTCCTGAGCTCAACCCAGCACGAAGGAAGAAGCTGACATTCTGGATTTCCGTTCATACTGCAGCTCCCTCACCTTAGAAGCACTTACATCACTGTGAACTTGACTCCCAGGATCTTTAGGGAAGTACAGAGGTTATGTAGATTTTTTTTCTTTTCCTCAGCTCACTCATTACTAACTTCTTGTCTCGTAGTCTGTACGAAACCAGATCTGAGAACTAGGCATTTTAGTTGAGTAATTTAAAGATCTGAGTGGAAAAATATTTTAGGTTTAAAACTGTGGTTAAAACATTTACATTTCTCTTCCATGGATAGTGACTAATTACACAGTTGAAGAAGATTTTTCAAACATATGTGCATACACACACATATTTATGAGGGGTCTCCAGAAAGTTCATGGAAAGCATGTATTATGGTAAACTATACATGGAATACAAAATTTCGCACCAAAGTAAACGTGAACTTCAGTTTCATTATTTTCATGAGCTTTTCTTTAAATTGCCAGAGGGCATGTACACTCACCAGAGATAGGTAGAAAGTACCCCCAGTGAGATGTAAAGCTGCCATAATAAGTTTTTCCTCCATTTCTCCATCTCATCAGGATTTTGAGAATGCAAACGCATGTGTCTGGCATGTTTTTCAAGCCACCAGGGTTATGATTATAACCATGGTTGATTATGTGGGATCTGGCTCTCAATGCAGAACACTCAACTCTTGTGCTACTGGGCCAGCCTGCACACTTTAAAACCATCCTCATTCATACAAATAGAGTACCTGTTTCAATTCCCTAACACCCCTCTTTGAATTTCTGACTCACTTGCTCTTCTTTCTAATCTCCCATTACTTTTGCAGACTCGGTTGAATGCAATTGATGATCTAGTCCTTAACAGCATCTAGCTGATGGCTCCTACATGCTGTAACCAAAGAAAATAAAGCAGAATTATGCTAAGATAGGGTCAGCAGGCATTGTGGTGGTTAAGGCATTGGATTGCCATATGCAGTTCAAGTCCCGGACCAGGGAGTTTGAAAACCACACCAGGTACCTATGTATGCATGTCTCAAATCTCAGGAGACTGGAAAAGAAGGGATTATGGTATGTTATGGCATAGCCATATTCCATGGAAGATGATTTCTCACTTTCCCTCTCACTGTCTCTCTGGAGAGTGCATGCTCTCTATGGCAGAAACCTAAAAAAAAAAAAAAAAATCAAAGAAATATATGAAGATGGCATTGTGTTTTTCATAGAAATACTCTTGTGTGTCTTTAATATCCAGAGAATTAATTATAATGAAATTGTGTGTGTAATAGAAACATGAAATGTTTTAATATACACTACATTATTTTATAACATTAATCAACCTGAGGGTATGCAGCCTGGCAGTATGAAGCATTTATCTGCATGCCTTGTTAATTACACACTAGAGCCAGCTGACCTATGTCTTAGATACCATGGGCTCTGTGGAAATATCCATGGGGGCTATGGGAAGCTTCCTGACCCTGGCTAGGTCATGCCATGCCTGTTCTATATATTTTTATGGCTTACACATTATCCTCATACTCAGACAGCCTTCCACAGAGTTGCAGAGGAAGAGCATAAATAAACTAGCTTGACCTATGATGCATAATAGGATCACACATAATAGTAACAATGTCAAAAAAAGTCTACACTAAAGTCCTTATCTCAACTGCAGAGCTTCAACCACATCCTTGAAAGCTTTTGAACAGTTCACTGTGCCTGATAAAATGTATAAATAAAGAAGCTCAACAAGACTGAGCAGCATAGCTTGTCTGTGCTCACTTGAATCTTCTGCTTCTGCATCTTCTTTCTTTCTTTTCTCTAACTCTTTCCTTTATAGGACCAAGTCCTGAGGGCAGACGTCCATAGTATTATCATCCAGAGAGATGTTACTCTTAAGTTAGTCGGCAGACACTGACCAATCAACCTAAAATTTTTTTCTTATTTTTTTTTATTCCACCTCAAAGTATTACTTATCTTGATTACTGAGGTTTTTGGTGTTCTCTTCAATTTTCTTTCTAAGATGAACACCTGACTTACTTCAAAATAATGTGGACCCTGTTTGTCATCCCATCTTCCTGAATTCTGTACCGTAAGATTAAGGGTAAATCATTGTTGGTTATGGGAATGTTCCAATGAAGAGAGAAATCTTCTGACTTCCAGTTTTAATGATCTTTTCCTGAATATTTCAGGCCAGATTCAATGGCAACCCAAAACAATGACTATGCTAAAGCATCCTTCCTGTCCACATTGTAAAGGAAAGCTCGGGTTTCAGCTCTATAGTTGTATTATAGCCTTAAATATATTTACATACTTCACAAGTATGTTGATTTAAGGCTAGGAAATTGTTTGCCAAATCCTGACCTTCTATTTCTTACACAAGAGACATTAATACACATTGTTTACAAACTTAAATCCTCGTAAACTAAATGTGTGTTTTTATTTGGGCAGCCTGAAGTAGTAAGGGGCAAAATGATGACAATCGTCATCAGTTGATATTGGTCCTCCTGGTATTTCCATGCCTCTCTACTCTAATTTTCAGAGACCTCTCCTCTGTCCAAGTCAAAACTCAGGCAAACACTAACACTGGACAATGTACCAATATCAATACGTGTCCTTAACCAGCAGCTCTGCCACTACAAGTTGAGTTATACTGAATTGCTACTTAACTCTGCTGGTCGTTGGTTATGACATCGGCAAAATGAAGGTATTGTAATAAGTGAATTATTAGGAACAATCTAGTTTTACTGTTCTTCTTATATGTGATATCTCAGGTGTTCCAGTTATTTATGATTCTATTTCAACTACCTTCTTTCCAGGATGTTGTACTTTCAAGGAGAAAATTTTAACGTATATCTGACTATCATAGCTAGAGAATAGTCCTGTAAAAAAAAGAAAATGAGGCTACTAACTAGGTATATTATGTTTAAATAAGGGCTTTGCCTAATAAATTCAGGTTTTAATTTTTAAAACTATTACACTGATGTCAGAGAAAACTCAACAAAGTCCAGATAAGTGTAGTGATCCAGTCACGTGTTGAACCTCTGTGTCCCCACTTCAATTTAAATAGGTGCAGGAACTCATCTGACAAATGCACCATTAGTCAATATAACCATTGTATAACTTCCTTTTTTAAAAATCTAATACCATCAAAGTAACAAAGCTGAATTTTAGAGCTGCTACCATTTCTAGCACTTGCGATCCTGTGCTTCTGCAAAGGGTAATTGAAACATCCACATTAAAGTCACTTCATTAGAGTCCCCAGAAATGAATGCTCAAACATACAGTCAACTGATTTTTGACAAGGGGTACCAGTCAATCCGGTGGGGAAAGGAAAACCTTTTCAGCAAATGGTGCTGGCAAAACTGGATCTCTACTTGCAGAAAGATGAATCTGAACCCCTACCTCTCACCTCTGACAAAAATCAAGTCAAGGTGGATCAAAGATCTAAATCTAAGACCTCAAACTATAAAACTGCTCCTGGAAAACACCAGGGAAAATCTGGGAGACATTGGGGTAGGGAAAAACTTCTTAAATAAGATCTGAAATATTAACACTAATAATATTGGAGATATAATGTGAGAAAATATCATCATTAATTTTATTAATGATATTGTTCATCTATAATGTGTTAGAACATTATTACTAATAAATCAGCACAACCTACATTTGAAAAAAAAAAAAAAGCTACATGAGAGTCATACAAAAAAAAAAAAAAATCCTGAAATACCTAGAGGATAATTACTGTTACTGAAATGGGAATCTGAACATAACAAAAACTTCAACTTTTTTCTAAATTAATTTATAATTGCAAAGGAATATCCAATAAATTTTAATGGTGTTTTCCTTTCCACAAAGCTAGATGGTTTTACCTTAATCTGTAAGAATCAATTGACATCAGGAATAACCTTATTGCAGACAGAAGTAATATTACCTGAGTATGTATCTCTAGTAAACACTTAAGTATATTATGAAAATGAGTAATTAACCCTATATTAAAAAGACAGAATGGTCACTGAAACAGCATAAAAGTCATTATATCAATGATCATTTATAAACATGTGTTGATGATATTGTCCAGGATAATATCTTTGACTTGACTAATATGCACTGTATTCATGATGGGGAAAAACCATGTTACACTGCAAAGTGACTAAATGTAAATCTTAATAATATTTTTTTTAAATGTGAGCAGGGTTCCCTCTTAGTGTGTCCATTTCTTCCTTCATATCATGGAAAGATTTTCTCATCTCCTGTAGCTCATTGTCTCTTTTCTGTTCCAGCTCATAGTATTTGTTCAACATGAATGTTCTAAATTCTATCTCGGACATTTTGGTAACATCCTCTATTTTTTCAAGAAATGAAGCAAGCCATTCTATGAAGGAGAGGCATTGTATATCCCCACTTAATATGTACTGAGTGTCTGTAAATAAATAAATAAATAAATATATATATATATATTTGAAACCATACTGCTTCTGTTGTTATAGAGTCATAAAATTATACAAAATTATAATAAATATTTTGAACATTATCTTTAAAATTCAGTATTTTGAAATTTTGAAAGTTGTTTGTAAACTGTCAAGAACTATGGAGTATGAGCTAAAATTTTTTGATATGTAAAGTAAATGTTTGTGGAAAAATGTAAAAATAAATAAATTTTTTAAAAAGTCACTTAATTTGAAGTCTTTTAGTTTGAAGCTTAATTTCCTGCTAAATTATTCTGTCAAAATTAAAAGCATCAGGGTATGCTCTAGGATGCACTTGGTACCTATAGCTATTTGAAAGTAGGCTTTTGTAAATAGGGAACAACAATTCTCAAGGGGCAAGTGGCCGTTGATTCCATTTTTATAATTCAAGCACGCCATCAGGGCTTTAGCATTTGTCTTAGAAGAAAGCATTTTCCTGCTAAATAGAAACAATAAGACTTGTGGTGCCATTTCACAACTTAAATAGAATAGCATCATAGTGCCCATGCAGAAGCAGAAACCCAGGCACTCCATTGTCAGTCTTAAGAGCACTGACTCCAGGGACTCGGTGATCTTCTCAGCATACACAAGTGTGTTGCTGACATATTTTAGTCCCAAAGGAAGGTGACAGTCTCTAATACTTGATGCATTAAATGATGGGAACTGTGGATACACTTGCTAATTTCCTGAAATACATTTTTCCGAAAAGTCTCCCCAAGCATTAAGCCTCCTGGAGCATGCCAGATGCATGTGCATGTAGGGTGGATCCCAACGCTGGGACCCTGCCGGAGGTGCTGTCTCTCTAGCTTTCTCTGTCTCACTTAGAGTAAATAAACACATTTTTAGAAAGGATATAATGAAACAAAAAATAAGAAAGAAATCCATGATGGTTAATTTTATGTGTTAACTTCACGGGGCCATTGGGCACTCAGTTATTCAGTTAGACATTATTTAGGGTGTGTCTGTGGAGTGTTTCTGCATGTGATTTACATTTGAATTAGACTGAGTTAAACAGTTTGCTCTCCTTCATGTAGATGATCCTTATTGATTTGTTTAAGGTGTGGGTAAAATGAAAGACTGAGTAAGGAAGCCTTGACTCTGACTGTTTTTGAGGTGGAACATTCATCTTCTCCTGCCTCTGGACTTGAACTTAGACTCACACCATCAGCAGTCCTGGTTTGGTTCTCTGGTCTTCAGTCTTGGACTAGAACTATTAGCACTGGTTCCTCTGAATCTCCAAGGTGTTTGCTACAAATCTGGGGACTTCTCAGCTTTGATAATCATGTAAGCCAATTATATATATGGATAGATGATAGATAGATCAGTAGATAGAGATAGGTACAAATACAGATATAGATCTTTCTATTCTATTGGTTCTGTTTCACGGGAGAACCCAAACTAATACAAGATCCATCAGTAGATCAGAAATTGTGATAAATTCCTAAGATAAAGGATGCAGGTGGATTCATATTGAGTAATAGACCCCACTGATGACTTTAACCCAAAGATGCTTAGGATATAGTTATATTGAGAGAGGTAACTCTTTTTTCTTAGAGGTGCCCAATAGGGTCAGTTAAACTAAAACCAGAAAGCAGAAATGGGCTGCAATCAGGGCAATTGCCAGACTTTGGAAAAATAATTGAGTAAATTATTCTTTCCCATCTCATGTATTAAAAATCCCAAAATGCTGTTTAAGAAAAGATGGCCAGAATATGAAGCTACATAAAATTTGGCAGGACTTCACAATAATTGTAGAGGAAATAGCAAGAAACTTCCCGTCAACTTCAAAACTTGGCACAATATGGTTCAAGTGAAGAGCTTAGTTACACAGGATCACATTTCTTGTACTGTTAGTGCAATAATACTATTTGCTTTTTGCAACATAACCACATTAAAATGTACTGCTTATTTATTAACCTGGAAAACTTCTAGATTTAAAATAGAAAAATGCATTACAGTTGCAGAGCAAAAAAACAAATTTGGCAATGAAAAGACAACAGTATAATCATCCAAGGTTTAGAGGAAGAAATGAAATAAGAAGTAGGAGAAAATGCTCATGCATTTATTTCCTCTTCTACACTGTGAAGTCAATGATTCTATAACTGAAGAATTAAGAAACAGGTACTTATGTGTTTTGTTAAAAGTTGTAAAGTTAACATTGGGAAAATCTTAAAAAAGAAAAATTTAACAGCAACTGGAGAATGATGGTTTAAAATAGGACTAGATTACTCATCTTTCACATTGGGGAGTAAATGGTGTCTAAAATTGATACATTAACAAATTGAGTGATAAATACATAATTTAGTGTTGTGAATATAATCTCAAAAACAAAATTAGAAAGAATGAAAAACTTGTTTTGTGTCAGGTTATGGCTGGCAGAAGGAATATATTTTCTTTCCATTTTTTTCTTTTTTTTTTTTTAAGGTTTTTGCCATTTTATTTTTTTGTTAAGTTGCTCACCACAGAGAAGATACAGTGAGAGGGGAAGTGAGAAATCGCCCCCTTGGGAATGATCATGCTGGAAACCCTTCTCCTTCGTTCACTGCTCCGAGCTGTTCCGGGTTGCAGGTCTGCGGCTTCTCTCTTCCTCTTTTAAGACGGCATTTCACTGTTGCTATTCTCCTGCCTCACCTTCCCAGCCGAGATAGCAGGTGTGTGCCAGTATGCTTGGCACCTTTATAGGCAGGGTCTTACTATATTGCCCAGGCCAGCCTTGAGCTCACAATCCTCCTGCCTGAGCCTCCCTGTGTAGTTGCTACTATACTATGCCCAGCCTTTAGGTCTGACTAGGAACTGAACTCTGGTCTTCCATCTGTCTGCAGCCTGTGGAGCATGACATTAGTATTAGCACATGCCACTACAACCGGGCCTGCAACATGATTGTTTAAATCTTTTACATCAATGGGGACCAGCAGGTGGCATGGTAGTTAAGGAGCTGGACACTCCCACATGGCTGACCAGGGTTCAAGTCCTGAATCTGGTGGCTTGCTTTCTCACTTCCTCTCTCTCTCACTCTCACCCTCTGTCTCTCTCTGATCAAACTAAAAAATAAATGAATGAATAAATAGAATAAATAATTTTTAAACAAAATCTTTTGCATCTATTGTAATTCTGAAATAAAAATAAATAAATATTGGGGGAAAATTCCTGACCATAAAGAGGATGTAGGAAGGGACATACATGAAGCCAACTCCCTTTTGCCCCAGCTCAGTGCTTACTTCACAAAAATTTTAGGAATGAAAAATAGTTACTAATATGAATGAAAGGTTTAAATAAATGCTACTGTGTGATAAAAAAGAAACAGCACATCCATCACTTGGAAGTGAAATCTTTTCTAAGAAGTTAATTGCCAAAATAATAAAGATTTTCCCCCTTTCTCTTCCCAGTATTTAACAAACTCACAAAGAATTATTGAAAAGACAAATGTGAAACATTCTCAGTGAAAATATTCCTCAGTCCCTTACAGAAAGTATCATCATCAACAATAAATAAGCAAAACATATTATGCAGGGCATTATGTGGTCAAGAAATAACTTCAGTTTTCATTAAAGAATAAATTCAGTTAGTATCATCCCTCACTAGCAGTGGAGCATGCATAAGCTGGGGTGGGCGACTTTCTCTGTATGTTGCATCAGTGTCTATAAAAACAGTATTTGAATGAAGTTCCAACTCCTCCAGCAGTATAAAAATCAGCCCTCAGCAAACACTGAAGTTTCTGACATTAAGACTGTGCCACTGCCCTCCCTAGAACCTTACAATAGCTCAAATTCCTAAGGTCTTTACTTCATAACTAAAGTATAAGAAATCTGTGTGCGATCTCCTTCAGTCCAGAATTGCCAGGAGGCCCAAATGTCAGGGTCATGATATTAGAGCTCAAATTGGAAGTCAACACATCTTTCTTGATCATCTTCCTATTCCCTTTCACTTCTTTTTGTTAAACCTTAGCTTAGCGAGTATTTCGACAGTTTGTAGTTTGCTAGATTTTTCATAATTTTCATTTGCAAAAATATTCTCAGTGCCTTCTGTAAGATAAAAGCCTATTACCTCCAGACAGTCTCACCAACTTACTTTTCACTATAGGCATAACGGCTTTAGTGTTTAGCCAACTAAGTCTGGGAGTCCAAGGCTCTCACTTCAAGTGGTTCTGCTTGTCTCAAGTTCTCACACAAGTTTCCAAATACATCAAGAAAACTAATGGTCAGAGAATCCTTGGAAATTCATACATCCTTCTGAAAAAGAAAGTCTCTCTTTTTAAAAATGAAACAGATAAAGACACAGCCTAGGCTAACCCATGCTGATGTGTGGAGAATTTCCAACTTCTGAGACTCCTCACGTGGTCCAGATTAATGTCAATCTGCTCTGACCAGCTCTTCCTGACCCCGTGGGTGGAAGTAGGCTTGGAAAACATGCTGGATGAAGAAATTTCCCAGGGTATCACAGTTACCAGGACAGCTGTGCAAAGTCATTTTTACCCAGATAGAGCAGAAATATTACAGATTTCCGACAGGCTTAACTATTATACCCATCTTGTGAGTTCTGGGCTTTGGGCCAGAGTTAGGAACATGGGAAGTAGGCTGGACAGTGCATTGGATGCTCCCATGTATCATAAAGAACTTTTTACTTTGAGATTCAACAGAACTGGCAACTCATCAGCACAGATACAAGCCCTTGGCCTTTAATGTTTATCAGAATAGACACAGAAATAATGATGCCTAACCACAATGCTTAGACAATTGGATGTTTAGGTTTCCATTTAATTTAATTTTCTAGTTGACTTGGGATAAAGCAAAAACAAAACAAAACAAACAAACAACAAACAAAAACAAGCAACCCTTTGTTTATTTAAATCCTGGAAAAGGAAAAGGAAGATAAGTAAAATTTATTGATTGTTGTGACAAACATTGTGCTAGATTTTTTTGTTAAATGTTATGTTTACTATGAGCCTATGAAGAATGTATTATTTTTACCATTTTTATGGAGGAGAAAATAGATTCAGGGTACAAGAGTTGCTCAAAACCATAGAGCTAATGTTTGGAAAATATAAAATTAAAGCTCAAGTCAATATGTTCCTTTTTTTTTCTTTTTCTTTTCCTTTTAGAGAGATTCTCGCTATAGGGCACAAGTGCTCACTGGAGAGACAGAGAGATAGAAAACAAGAAATCATCTCCCTCTCAGGGGGGATGGCCATACCACACATGCACTCAGCATGAGTTTAAGCTGCTGGGTCTGGGACTGGAACTGCAGTCAACTCCGTGGGAGTCCAGTGACATAATCATTATGCCATCTGCTGGTCCCAAGTCAGTATGCTTCTAAAAGACTTCATCCACCTATTATTTCTACAACATAAAAGTATTTTCTTGTATGTAGACTAAAATTACTTTTTTAAATTTTTCTTAAATCAATTTTTTAATGTTTGTTCCTTTCTTATGTAAGTAAGAGAATGAAAAAGGCATCCCAAACAGAACTGGATCACAACCCACCTCCAACTTCAGCCTGTTCAGGTCATGGGTACATATGAGACTGATGTGTTTAGGGAGGTCTCTGGATGTGAATCTAGAACCTTCCCATGTGGACCAGTCTCAAGAACATTACTTTACTGCTACACTACTGTCTGGCCTATTAAATAAATATTTTTGTGTATCTATTTTAAAAGTGCTTATCTCGGGGCACACTGTGAAAGATGAAAAGGTGAATTCTATGCAATAACGCCTTTGAGAAACTTACAGTAGACAAGTTACTACTTAGCAATTAATGTATGGAATGTAGAGTGTCTATTTCTATGAAACAGTTATTTTCATGGTACTCTGGAGACAGGGTGGCAGGAGTGACTCCTAATTGCTAACTTCTAATGGCATCAAAACATGCTTCAGTGAGAAGGCACTCTCAGCTGAGTTATCAGTGAGAAAGGAGCCCCAGATGGGGACTAGCACATGCACAGGGAAAAGGCCTGAAAGTGCTGGCATACTTGAGATACAAGTGAATTAGCACTGGGTGCACTGAGGGGACATAAGGGACCATAAATGGAAAGCAAGCCTAGAAAGGTAAGAACAGAGCCATATCACATCTGCAACATAGGGTGGCCTGACCTGCGCTGTGAGGGTGAAAGACACTGAAAGACAGTGGAAAGACGTCAAATTTACAGTGTTAACGATGTTTTCAAAACGTGGGGAGGATATCATACAGTTACTTAGGATATTAGAAAGTCACTGTTAAAAACTGGTGAAGTTTCCAGGTCTAAGATAGGGAGAGGCTCCTGGTTTGAATGTAGGCTTTGCAAATTTCTGAGGTCATCTATAAGAGCCAAACATACGCTAAAAGTTAAATAAAAAGAAGTCTGTTACTGATTTCAGTATTTGATACTGGTTTTTCTAATGTACGAAGAGTGGAGAAGAGAAAGTGTTTTCGGTAATAAGGGTTTTACTGTGTATTTAAAATAATTTACATTTTCCAGTTGCTATTATTTCCCCTGATCTTACTGGCCAAATTTCTTACAAACGTAGGAATTACTCTTCATCGAAGGAGGGTGAGTAGTTACAACAGGGTTTCTGGCAAGAGTTCAAAGAAAGTTTGCCATGCAAATCTTATTGTCTTCTTTATAACCCATTTACTTTAAAAATTATAAAATACTACTTTAAACCCATTCATTTTTCTCCAGAACTCTTGAATACATTTGAAATGCCAGAGTAATGTAGCATATTTATCAAGTGAATTCTTGTTCCGTCTCTGACATAGCCTCAAGTGTAAACACACGTTGTTAGGAGACTCAAGCATTATTCTATTTTGTTAGGAAAAGGGAAACATTTCAGTATCTTGGGAAATTAAGTGGACCTTTATTTGTTATGCCAATATGACGTAGGTATTCTTTCTCAGACTTTAATATTCACATGAACTATATCTTGATACAAAGAAAAATCAGATTCTCAGGATTCATGCATGCAGACTATTTTTCTTTGTTTTTTTTTTTGTTTTTTCTTTTTTGTTTTGTTTTTGTTTTTGTTTTGTTTTGGTTTTGGTTTTGTCATAGGGCAAGTGTGCTTGCCAGAAGGAGACAAGAGTGGAGATAGAGGGAGGCAGTGAAAAATCGCCTCCCAGTGGGGTTGACCACACCACAATCCTTTCTATTCCAATCTCCACTCAGAATTTTGGGGACACACATACAAGTACCCAGCATGATTTTCAAGCCACTAGATCTGAGACTCAAACCACAGTCAGCCATGTGAAAGTCCAGAGTTTTAACCACCACACCACCCTCTGTCCCATGCACACTGTTCAACATTGCATAGAACGAACATAAAAATGAACATAAGTGATTCTTTTGGTGTTCTGCAGGTCCCACACTGAGAAGCTGAATTCAGTGAAAGCCCAAACAAGGTAAGACATGTGACCCATGATCTCTGTTGTCTTCCACTGCATTGTTTTACACGCTAACCCTACAGCTACCTAAACTCTGTATCCCTGAAAGATTTGATGTAACACAAACGGGCTCCTCCCTCCAGCTAAAGGAGCTGGAATTTTTGTACCCTCTGGACTGTGAATAGTAATGCACTCGCACTAGACTCACTGGAACTATAGTAAGCACATTGTACTACAAGAAAGTATTTTTAAGAGCATGTTTTAAATATATTATAAAATAGTATTTTTTTTTTTGAGAAGTTTTTGCTATAGGGCGTATGCGCTCACCAGACAGACAGAGAGAGACAGAGAAACAGAAAGCAGGAAATCACTCTCCCCCCAGGGGGGATGGTCACGCCGCAATCCCTTCTCCTCCATTCTCCTCTCGGGATCTTGGGCACTCACACACACACACCTGGCGTTGAGTATAAGCCACCGGGTCTGGGACTCGAACCACGGTCGACTATGTGGGAGTCCAGCGACATAGCCATTACGCTAACTGCTGGTCCCAAAAGCATGTTTTAGGTATATTATAAAATAGTATTAAAGGAGGAAAAGGCAGAGAATAAAAAAGAGCCAAACAGTCTAAAAATAAACTGTTATGGGGTACCTCTGAAAATGTGTTAAGCTCAACATTCCAGAATCATTTGGATCATTTAAAGAATGTGAAGGCAACTAATAGTTATTAAACACCCACTTTCTATCAGATAGACCCACTAATAAGGTCTAAATATTTTCCCATTTTTTTCCAAAGAGAATACAAAGGCTTATTGAAGTGAGTTAAATATAAAGTTGAATGAGAGAGTGTTGGAACTCTTCCAAACTTATTATCAGGCTTTCTCCAGAAGCATTGAAACCTGCTTGAAATGCTGAACTTGGCAGCATTTACTTCCTTTGGGACTGTCTATTCACATCTCTTAGACACAGCCCAGGACTCTACAACAAAATAACCTTACCTTAGAGGCCAAAGGTGAGATGGCAGATAACCTGGGGGCAGCTATTGGTCAAGGCCCAAGAAGAGAGGGACATCATGTCATTCTCTCAGCACCCTTCACCTCCCTGTGTCATCTCAGCTCCAGGTCAGATGGCAGGAGACTTTACCTAATTTACTATCGTTACTGCTTTGCTTCAAGAACTAGAGGCACAAACACATCACATCGGTCCAAATATGCCAGGGAAATGGCCCTGGTATGGGAAAGATCACATGACCAGTGATCAGGAGGCCAACCAACTTGCAAAGGAGAACTACAGAATAGATAAAAAGTGTATTTCTATACCAGATTCCCATTCTCATTTCAGAATTAGAATAGGTCAGATTGGAAGTGGAAGTGAAGACTTAAATATTTTCTTTTTTATATAACAAACAGACCTGCATAGGAGGTCGTTCAAGAGAACATTTAGTCCCTACTTCCCTGGCTCTCTGACCACTGTGCTAAATTCCGCAAAGAAAAAAAAAATCTCAAGATCTATCAGGCAGGAGTCGCATCCTCAAAAGAACTTCCAATTTAAGTGATTTTCTTCTAGGCAATCTTCTTAGCTCCCAATGTATTTGCTTAGATTTACTAAGACAGGAAGTTGGAAAATGTGAAAGTAATGCCTGATTGGTCATGCCCAAATGCTGTTGTTTCCTGTCTTGGAGGAAAAATCTTGCTATTACATGACTAGGAAGCCGTGCAGTTCAGGGACACACTTGGTTTTCAAGTCATGCAAGTCGTGCACCCATTTAATGAAACTGACAAACAGCACTGCATTGCTCAGTAGCTTTCTTTCATGGGTTTTCTCATGGGTAGCAGGGGATTCATGGATATTAAATGTGGTGACTACTCTTTAAATGGCTGGTCTCAGTCCTGTCATTTTATAGCAACAACTGGATGTCATTTGGGCATGAAAAGTTCTGTAGGGACATGGAGAATTGGTTCTTTCACACTGGTGTTTTACAGTACTTTAGAATCAATTATAGCTATAACCCAAAAATACAGTTTTCTTAGTTTCTGATATGCTTTGCTGGATTTTGCTGAGCTAAGTGGAAACATTTCAGCCCTAGGATGTCAAAGGAATAAAGAAGAATGAAGCCTACCAGTTGCTCACTCCAAGATAAGGAAGAACTTTTAAGTAGAATGTGAGGATTTCATAAAATTCTCATGCACACAACTCTAAACCCAAACACCTTTGGAAACTCTGAAACAGTTTGCCACATGGAGAGGTCAGGAGACAAGTCTCTAGGCCCAGCAATGTGGCTATGTCCACCCCTATGAAATAAAGATGAAGAATAAATCACTTCAAATATATTTTTCTGATAAAATTTCCAAGATTCTAGTAAAGCCTTGTGTATGTTGGAAAGAAAACAGAACCAAAAACAAGGACCGAATAATAATACCTTTCATTCAAACACGCTGTCATATGGAATCCTTGCTACAGTTCCATGAGGCAGATTTCAATGCTTCAGTTTTACAAATGAGAAAACAGGGACTTGAAGACCTTGAGGAGGCAGCCTAGGTTCATATTTAATAGGGAGCAAAGAAAAGAGTCAAACCCATGTGTGACTTATTCTGAAGTCCACTGTACTTCATGGACTCGTAAACAAATCAAAGGTTGTGTTCATACGATTTACCTTTTTTGAATATTAAACCTCTTTTACAGTCTGCTCCAACTAAACTTAATAACTTTTGCTTCGAAGCAAGTATAGAGACCATGAGAAATGTTAAAAGAAAAGCTAAACAAATTTAATTTAGCACAGTTTAAGTGAACAAAGAACAATTTGTGAATCAGGCAACTGCCAGAACTGGTTCTAAGGAATTCCAGGTTGCATCGTGGTCAAATAACAGTCATGAATGGAAAAAGGAAAGTGACTTCAAGAAATGGAAGTGAGAGAAGTGAAGTAGAGAAACAACTGCATTGGTTCAAGCTTGGTGTGTAGTTTTGTGAACATAGTTCCAATGGTGGACCATAAGTGATGGACTGAACCAGGGCTGCTTCAATTTGCTGTAACTCAGCTATTTGTTAAGGAAACAGATTCCTACGTTTGTTGGTGGTTTGTTTACAAAAGCTCAAGTATGTTAGTGTCAGGGCCTTCTCCAGTCAATATAGTTAGTGTATTATGAAGCCTAGGAGGAAGTGCTCAGCCCTCAGTTCCTTTCCATTCCTTCTTCTATTTCCAGAATAGTTAAAATGTTGTATATTTAATATTAATATTCTTAAGATTTTTTTGAAAAATAGTAGCAATGATTGAAAAAAGGAAGCTGAGCGAGGAAAGGGAAAAATAAAGGGAGAAACAAAGAAGGAATAAAATAAGTTAAAAGCTAATGCATGACTTTATTTCTTCAGCTCCCAGCATTTTGGGAGTGTTAGCACTCTTTAATGGAGCAAATCGAGAAGAGATTACACATTTATAAACTAGTTTACAAAGGACTTCATAAACCAAGTTGCATCCATCAACCTCTATGTTGCAATTTCCCAATTCCAGTAGCTTACAGTAACTATTGTTTATTTCCCACTCACATCACTTGTCCTTCACAGATTTGGCAATGGTTGTGTGTCATGCTGTCTTCATTTTGGGACAGATTAAAGAAGGAGCTCCTCTCTAAGACATACAGTATATGCCAGGAAAAAAAAAATAGCAAAATAGATGCCAGCTGATAACATTGACAGACCCTATGCAGGCAGTGATTTAGGTTAATCCCACTGTCATTTTATTGATTAAAACAAGTCATATGGGCAAGCCTGATAACCAAGCATAGGAAGAAATTATCTTCCTATACAGAGTGGGAACAAATAGAAACAATAATTTTCTTTACATGACTTACCCATTCTACCCTCTGGTCACAAATTTTTGTTGCTCTTTCTTTGTCAAATAAAATATATTTTCTTCCTTTTCACAGAGGAACTCCAAATCCAACCCAATGCAATTATAACACCTGGCTCATTGTCCAAAAATGTGTAATATTATCTACATCAGGGCCAGGTGGGGGTTCTTTTGATATAGACACCTGTAATGTTAAAACAAAAGTTACCTATCTCTCCCATTACACATGCACAGTAGTTTAATAAGGAACAAGATAACCAAAATAAATAGTTCACTAAGAAGGTGAAGATGAGAAGCACACAGTAGTCACTAGTCTATAACAATTCACTAATTTTTGTCAAACTTTGCAAGAGCCTCCTTCCTGGATAAAAGATTATTCTTTGATTAAGTCCTAGTTTTGCACTGCGGGAGCAACTTTCTACAGCATGCTCCTTGCTCTAAAACATTAGGAGAGCAAAGCTGTTTTAAAATGTCAACCATGATCGTTTCTTGGAATCCAGGTTGGTGACACTTTCGATAGTACAATTTTCTCTAAAATATAGTTGTCTATTCATTTATTCAATTCCAGGCAGTATCATGTACAAACAGCCACACCTACCACTCTTTTTGAGACATGTTCCTCTTTTAAGACTTAAATATAAGGCAAGATTGTGGAAAATGGTGTGATGTATCATGCAGAAGAAGCCAGAAAGGGTTGTTGATATGGAAGATTTAAGTACTGTAGTCTCTTCATAGATCCGAATGAAGTGTAGAATATTTTTGAAAGCATATTCATCTATACATAGATATATAGTCAAATTTAGACTACTCAGCACTAGAATGACTCTTCTTTGAGCATTTGCTAGCCTGTGGCCCTCACTCTGATAACTAACATGTATCAACTATCCTATTTCTATCTCCTCAGAGTGTTTGTTTCAAATGCCCTTATGTGAGGGCAGCTGGCTGGGCCAGCTGAATTGAGATGTTAATGAAATTTCTTTCTAAGAATTTTGTTTTGGAATCAGAGACTCTAGTTAGTTGCTGCTGGGAGTTTGAATGAGGAGACCATCACTTGAGTTATGTAATCCTGGGCACAAAGAAACCAACAGTTTGGGAAAAGAGAAAAAAGAATGAAACGCAACATTGGAGAAAAATCTTTCTGTGCTTAAGGCCTATGATATATTCCTATTGGCAATTTTTTGTTGGTGGTGGTGTTTTTTTTTTTATTTGACTAAACTATTTTGCATGCATTTCTGTAGCTTGCAATTAAATGCTCATTCAGAAAACTCAATTTTCTTTAACAAATTCTTCTTGAACTTCTACATGATACATGTACGATACTAAGAAAACATTACCAAAGAATAAAAAGATGAATACGCTACACTAATAGGACTCAGAATATTGAAAAGCTTGTTGAATAAGCACACAAACTCTCAAATGAAAGTAATAACAGAAGTGCATCAGATGTCATGGCAATTTAAAGGACAACATGATCATATCTTATTAAAAGGTAAGGCAAATGTGATGAGAAAGGTGTCCTGGCAATTGAGATGAAGTGACAAATCGAAAATTTGAAAGGGAGAGATGACAGAAAGCTTTCATTGAAGTAAGTGGCTGGACTCTGGAAATGTGGAGTTTGTGATGGAAGTGCTATTCCACTGGAGCATAGGAAACATGTTAGGAAGAGGAGGAACACCCAAGGACAGGCAGTTGGGATATAGCTACAATGGATAGTGAGTACAGATACTCATCTACCCAAGTAGGTAAATAATAGAAACCTACCAAAGGAAATAATGTAACCATTCAGACATGTGGTCTAGGAGCAATGCCTTTGGTAGGCTTGGAAGGAAAAGAAATTGTAGGCAAGAAAATTAATAGTTTATTGAAGGCATTCATAATGTCTCAAACCATATTGTCTTAGTATTAAAGGGAAGAAAGTTTATAACTAGAAAGGTTGAGAAGTTAGAAGAAGCCAAAAGGTCATGCAACTGATTGGATATTAAAGCATAGGAGGTGGAGGATTCAAAGAGGTACAAGTTTTCAAGTCCATTAAAGAAAATAAGAATGAGATGTTGGAAGGAAATGGAGTTTAGTTTGGAACTTGTGACTTAAATATGCCACCAAGACATTCAGGTGGAGATAGATATTTGGTAGTTGACTGGATGCTATGGTATCCTAGAATTGCAATCTAGGAGGTGGGTTTAAAAATATTCTGCATGAAGGAACTTTAAAAAGCTTGTGAAAACAATAGAATTAAAGTACAAGTTTATTTTGATTCAGAAAAATTTGAAATCCATGCATAATTTCTCCATAGCATACAATTCCCATGAACTTTTTAAAGACCCCTTCTCATCTCACTTCCTCATTTAATAGCCTACAAAACTGAGGTCTACTGCTTTGCCCCAAAATGATAAAGTTTATAAAGATAAACCAGGAAATTCACTGGTAGATATTTAAGAAGTGTTAATTCAGGGTTGATGGACACACAGATGTCCAGACTGAGCAATAAATGCAAAAAGAGGCTATCCGACAATTTCCATTTTCTCAGCCAGCACAGGGAGCGTGTAAATGCTGGTCATTGGCAACATGGCGTGCCTGCTGTGTGCTAAGTACCACTCTAAACACTGTGCAACGCTTCAGAAGGCATGAACAATGCAAGCACCATGTGCCTGGGAGGCACAGCGCTCTAATTGGAAGGGCAGTCCTATGCCTGAGAGCTGACCTCACTGAGGGATTCCAGGCTAGAGTGCAAACGGAGACCTGGAGCTCTCAGGCTTAGTCAAGGACGAGTCATTCTAAGTGCCTCAAATATAAAAATTACACAAAGGAGAAATTTTATCACATTGTTACATGAAAACCAGATTTATACTTTTTAAAATTAAATTTAGCCAAGGATCTTTTTGTCAGGAATTGATAATGACTTGCTTTCTTTATTTGGAGTAGTTTGACTCGGTTTCGTAAATTTACTTTCAAGAAAGTTGGTTGTTATTAAATATTTCTGGGAATACACTTGAATCTTTTCCATTAACAAATTTGGAATTGGGACAATAAAAATAACTCATTATCTTCATTATCTGTAGGTTTTAGGGCCTGCAACACTATTTCAATAAGTTGACTTTTTTTTTAGGCAGAAGTAGAAAAAAAGAGAAAACATTGATCATGATTTTATTAATGTCTATGCATATGCTAGTATAAAATAACAAAACTTAAATATATTCCTTTGATAAGTTTGACTGTGATATATGATTTGGTTTAAACACGCATGTATTTCTGAAAAGTTCTAAATGACAAATGAAACATATTTTGAGTACTTCTAAAGAAGCATCCATAAATATTTGGGGCAGTTTCTAGAATAACAGTCAGCTTTTCCATCTAAGTTCCTCTATCCCTCATCATATCTGAAAGAAATAAAGAAGACGAGGGAGACTAATATGAAAAAAAATCTCATTGGTGACCCTGCAACCTGTCTTTCTGCCTCTCAATGTTTATTTTGACCTATTTACATGCAAATGAAGAAGGGCACTGTCCACTTTAATTTGGAATGTTTGTTTTGACAGCTGGGATTTTGCATTCTTTATTGGGCAGTATGTTCTTATTCTCAGAGTTTTAGCAACAGACAAAGCTTGCCTCCTCCGTAAAGCAGCCTCTTAAAGGTCCCCATAGAAAGGCAAGAGCAGAAACACGGCACACAGCATCACCACAGTTAGGAGTGTGTAGGAAGCCGAATTTTCACTTAGGAGACAGATTTTCAAGTCACCTACATTTTAAAAGACTCACAGACAGCACCACTTAAAACCTGACTAAGGCACTTTTCAGAGTTCCACATCGCAATGTCTTTCAGAAGCAGCATTTTCAATCCTCCAGAATTATCAGAATGTCAAAAAATGTTTGGGCCAGAAACACCTATGCCAGCTCTCAAACAGAAAGAACATACACAACACCCTCAGTGATCAAGCATATTCTAAGGCATTTTTAAGCTGATACTAATGACTTATTTTCTGCATCCATTCTCCCAAAGTTCAGAGTCAAAATATCGAGGTAAGCCTGCCAAATAGAAAATCTCCACCATGAAACATCTTTATCTTCTGCGGAGGGATTTGCAGTTACAGAATAATTTGCAACATGCTCCAAGGTCACCTGGAGGGAAAGCAAAGAAAATTATTTTTTCCTACCAGTGCAAAGAAATCACAATGACATATGTCCAGACAGCAGTCAGTTCAGTTTACTGAGAGGAAACAAAGAATGTAGCACTTGAGCGTTGGCTGTAGAACACTGATCCTGCTCTTCTACTTAGTCTACCAGTAACTTCATTATAGATGTGTGGTTCACAGATTCCACAACATTAATAATCAAAAATGTTTTACAAATGACTTTGCAGTATAAAATGAAAGAACTGGTTATGAAGCCAGTGTGCTGGAATTAAAATTCTGGCTTATACCTGCACCTGCTGGGGGATGCTGGATAATTTATATCTGCGCATATCAGATTCCTCATCGAAACCATTGAAATGTTAATATCGACTGAACCTGTCAAACAAATGACATACACCAATTCAGCAATTTAGGCCAAAAATGGATTTGCCAGAAGGAAGGGAGCTCAAAGAGTCAGCTGAGAGCGTGGAGATCCATACTTGGAAACAAAAGGAATCAAGGAGACTGAGGCCGAGAAAACATGTGGAGCCCAGGGCACTGCCTGCATAAAAGCTTTTTAGGGTCACTGCAGCTGCACCTCCACCCTGGATGCTAAATGTTGCCACCAAAATCCATTGCCACTCATCCCTACTTCTTTTGCAATGCTTGGTCTCAAAGCTGACATCCTGACAGAAGCATCTGATTGGTCATGCATCGACCACATGCTTCAGGCCAAATTCCAGGTTCTGGGAGAATAAATGTCTGTTATTCTCAGCTGACGCAGAGGGAAGACTAGTCTACCCTTCCAAGAAGTCATGCAGGAAGATTTTTGAAGCATACATTCAGGTGTCCTCCCCATTTCCCCAGAACAAATCACTACATCCTTTTTGTAAGATTGTTTTAAGGATAAAATTTAAAGATCCATCTAGATTTCATAGTACATAAATTGCTGCACCCAACCTGCCTTAATATGAAGAGAAGAAGTATTACTGAATGCTGTCTATGATATATATATATACTACAATGTATATATTATAAATTATAATATAAACAGGAAGTTATCATTACTTTGTTGGTTGGATGACCTTAATACTGCTTTATTGGCAAGAAAGTAGTCATGGATACAGGTCAGGAATCTCCTGGTGTAGAGTAGGTAAGGGTGGATGTTGAGGAGGCTACGTGTGTAAATAGGGAGTTGAATAAGTTGGAAGCGTCATGAGAAAGAAAAAGAAATGAGTAGCACCATGAGGATTTGTGGCCTTTTACTACTTTTTGGAAGACCTGAATTTCTGACACAGAGGAGAGTTACAGGAAGAAAGAGCAGGAAAGGTTATCTGTCCCCAAAATAATTAGAGGCATTAGAGAGTAAGAGGATGGAGAAATGGTGGAGAGCTCACAGAGGGGATGCCTGAGATGTGCAGGGGTGGGACCTGGGGAAGGAGACCCTAATATCGTCTAGATAGGCTAAAGACTATGGAATTTTGGAGACAACATCTTGCAATAAGGGTCAGAGAAAGGAATCAGGAAATATCCATTTAGAATGTTATTGTGGAACATTCATTGAGAATTACTTGTTAAAAGTCTCTGAGCCAACATACTGCCTGATGTTCAGACATTGAGAACAGGAATCTTTGGGAATAAGATAATTTTTAATATATTAGGAAGAAATATTGATTTTTCATAAATCTATGCCTGCCCCACCTTATAAAAACTTTCAGAAGGATATAATATGCTCTTATTTTTTATTTTAATTTTGAAATAATGTCAATATTAAGAAGTACTGGAATAATAGTCCAGAAACTCCTATATATCTGTACCTGAATGCATCTGTCAATATATACATCCTTTTCCTGAACCATTTTAGTGTAAGTTGCATGTTTCATGAGGATTTTCAAAGATTGTTTCAACAAATATTTCCCAAAAATGAATAAATACCGTGAAATAATCATAATGCAGTTATCAAATACAGGAACTCTGACATTGATAAAATGCCATTATTTAATATATCATCCATGTTCAAATTTTGTTAATTACCCCAATAGTGCTCTTTTTCTTCTTTTAATGCTGGAGGGCATGTGTACCTATCAGTGAGAGAGAGAGAAAGCACCCTTCAGTGGGGCTTGGTCATACTCCAATCCCTTTTTTCTCCATTCCTCATTCCCATTAGGATCCTAAACATATGCAAACATGCACTCAGTGTGTTTATCAAGCTCCTGGGCCAAGGATTCACACTGACTGGCTGTAAAGGATCTGGCTTTCTCCACACAGTGCTTAAGCATTATACTATAGGACTGGTCCAAGAATGCTCTTTATAGATATTTTTCTTTCCCTGAAGTCCAGATTTAATCAAAGACCATACATTATACTCAATTATTAGGTCTTTTTCATCTATAAAATTTTCTGTCTTCTATATTATGGTATGACTTTTTTGAGAATAGACTTTCTCAATTTAGTCTTCTCCACTGCGTTTATGGTCAGATTTAATTTGGGCATTTTGGGCAAGAATAAGGTGTAGGTGCTGTTTTGCCCTCAGCATGTCACATCAGGAGGCACACCAATATGTTGGTTGCATGATTAGTGGTAGGTTACCAATCACTTTGACATGCTTAGTTAAACTGACCTACCAGTTTTTTTCTACAATAAATTTCCTTTTTTTCTCTTATCAATAGATATTCTGAAATCATGAAAGGAGGAGGAGAAAGACTGACAGCTGGAAGTCCCTGGTGCTCATCCTCTCCACAATGACAACCCAAACAAGGAATAATCAGCCACTTGTTAATGAAAACAACTAAAGGAGAGCACTGAAATACATCAGAAGAGTAGCAGAAACCTGATGGAGCATAGCAACCTAGGATGGATGCAAACAACAGAAGGAACCTCCTCACTGCTACCAACCCATCCCTCAACCAAAATCACTGCAAAACCAGGAAGAACCCTGCCCCACCACCTTGAATGTATCCTAATCACTGGCGACCCCTGTAGCCCACCTAGACACTAAGCTTAGTATGAGGATCTACTTAAAGTCCACACAACTGAACTCCCCGCAAAGGAGTAGCTGCTGCTGTCTGTTCCCAAAATGCAGTAGCTGAAACTGCTCTATCTCCTGAGGAAAGAGGACTTTGATGAAGCTGCTCCATCTACCTCTCCCAGTGGCTGCCACACCTCACCCTTTTGTACCTGAGTAGAAACTGTTCACTCTCTCATGGCAAGGCAAAACATAACTTGATAAAGCTATTCCATCTACCCTTCCCAGACACTGCTTCACTCTGCCTCTCAGGACCTGAGCTAAAACTGCAATGGTGCCTTACCTGCCTCTAGCAGTCAGGGCACCCAGGCCTGAACTGAAATGGCATATTACCTCCCAGGGAATTATAACCTTGGGTCAGTGGAGTAGATCAGTACTTTTCAGATCTGAGATGATGTGGCAGACCATGTCCCTACAAATCAAGCAACTCTTGTACTATATCTTCCTGAAGAAAAAAAGGAAGAAAAAAGAAAGAAAAGGAAAGAGAAAGAAAAAAAAGAGAGAAAGAATGAAAGAAAAAGAAAAAAGAAAGAAAGAAAGAAAGAAAGAAAGAAAGAAAGAAAGAAAGAAAGAAAGAAAGAAAGAAAGAAAGAGAAAGAAAGGAAGGAAGGAAAGAAGAAAGAGAAAGAAAAAAAAAGAAAGGAAGGAAAGAGGAAAGAAAGAAAAAGAAAGAGATCACTGGCTCACTCTCCTCCCTCTGACTACACTCTCCAGTGGACATCTTACAAAAACTACAATACACTATCACAACGAGATCAAATGATGCTGTTTGAAAAAACTTCTTGGCATTTATGTGACCTAAAGAAATCTAATGATCATCATGTGACTCCAGGCATTTCTGGGGCTGGTTAAATGCAGTGTGTAATAAAGCGAATCATGATCAAGAGTGTTGGCTCAGACAGGGCAGTATTTGGGTGCCTGCTGTGCTGTGGAACCATGAGGGGGCTACCATGGCCAGGAGCAGTGGCAGAAGGACTACAACCATCTCCCAGCAGACTTTCTGGACAAATACAAGATTCAAGGAATAGACACCATGACTCTTGTATCATTGGCCTTGGAATTGATCATGTGGGGAGCCTAGAGTTCAGACTATGTTGAAAAGTAAGGCCATGCACATGTCATGATATCCAGGATGACTTTTTACAGTTGTTTAGTCAACTTGAAAAATTGCAAAAAAGCATATTGGTAATGCAAATAATTTCCTGTAGGAATATTATGGACAAAGGCATTATTGAATTGCGTCATTTAAGAAACTTCAAGTATTTATTTTTAAGTGACCTTCCTGAAGTTAGAAAAGAAAAAAAAATCTAGTTCAAACTTTTAAGAGAGCCCTGCCTTTTCTAGAACTAAAACTGCACTTGACGTAAAATATTAAGTGCTTTATTTCATTACAAAGGATCATTTGAAATTGTTGATCCCAAGCAGCAACAGATATTATATAATCGTTGACAGAACTGTGAAGATATTATTTCATGACACTGTAAAAGTAGAGAGCCCATCATACATTGAAAGTAAATATTAAGATATGGCCTACTAAAGTTACTCAATTGGAAGTGAGAATTTATGAACATTAAATCATTTTAAGAAAATTGTAAATTGGGAACCAGCAGTTAGCGTAATGGCTATGTCGCTGGATTCCCACGTAGTCGACCGCGGTTCGTGTCCTGGACCCGGTGGCTTAAAACTCACGCCGGGCGCGTGTGCGTGCGTGCCCAAGATCCCGAGAGGAGAATGGAGGAGAAGGGATTGCGGCGTGACCATCCCCCCTGGGGGGTGATTTCTCGCTTTCTGTCTCTATGTCTCTCTCTGTCTGTCTGGTGAGCGCACGCGCCCTACAGTGAAAATCTCTCAAAAAAAAAAAAAGAAAATTGTAAATTAAAAAATAAAGACATTCCATGGTCATAGGTTGAAATAATTAATATTTTATTTTTGCCTATACTTCCAAAGAGATCTATAGATTCAGTGAAATATTTACCAAAATATCAATGGCAACTTCATCAAAATGCAAAAGAACGATTTTAAAATTTGTGTGAAACTACAAAAAATTTCAAATAGCCAATACAATCCTATGCAAAATGAACAAAGCTGGATGTACCACATTACCTCATTTCAATATATACTAAAAAGTTGTGGTAGGGGGCAGTAGATAGTATGGTGGTTAGGGAGCAAGATTCCCACATGGTTGGCTATAGTTTGAGTACCAGATTCAGTGGCTTAAGACTCATGTTGGGATCATGTGTGTGTGTGTGTGTGTGTGTGTGTGTGTGTGCCCAAGACTCTGAGAGGAGAATAAAGAAGGAATTGCAGCATGGTTATCTCCACTTGAGGGGTTGATTTCTCACTTTCTGTATCTCTCTGTCTCTCATATCGCTCTCTGGCAAGGGCCTGTGCCCTATGGCAAAAACATAAAAACAAAACCAAAAACAAACAAACAAACAAAAAAAACAGACCAAAAAACAATATAGCAATCAGAACAGTATGGTTCTGGCATAAAAACAGATACACAGGCCAATGGAACAGAATAGCAAACCCAGAAATAAATCTACATACATGCAGCCAACTGACTGTCAATAAAGACTCCAAGAACATTTATTAGAACAATGACGGTCTCTTTAATGAATGGTTTAGGGAAAACTGACTATCTATATACAGAAGAAAGAAACTAGACCCCTTTCTTTCATCATATTCCAAAATCATCTAAAAGCGGTTTAAAGACTTAAATGTAAAAATGCCAATGATGAAATTGTAGATGAAAGCAAAGGGAAAATGCTGCAGTATATTGAACTGGGCAAAGACTATTTTAGATAAAACCTCAAAAGCATGAGCAAAGAGCAGAAATAATTGGGATTGCATCCAACTAAAAATCTTCTACACAACCAAAGAAAGAAAGAGAATGAACAAAATAGTCTTTAGAACAAGAGAAAAGATTTGCAGGCTATACATAGGATGATGCGTAATATTCAAAATAGACAAGGAACTCACACAACTTACCAGAAACACAAAACAAAATAAAATAAGATACAAGTGATCTAACTAAAAAATTTGTACTCAATCCGGACAGTTTTCAAAATATGATATACAAATGGCCAAGACACATGAAAAAAATAAAATGCTCAACCTCAGTAATCATTAGAGAAATGCAAATATAAACCATGAGATTTTTATCTCACTCCAGTTAGAGTAACTATTATTAAAAAGACAAAAATAGCAAGTTGGCAAGAATGCAAAGAAAGGGGAACTTTTGTACACTTTTGGTGGGAATGTAAATTAGTGCAGCCATTTTAGAAAATAGTATGGAGATTCTTCAGAAAACAGAAAAGAGAACTGCTGTATGTCTAGCCATCCCATTACGAGGCATATATCTAAAGGAGGGAAATCAGTATGTGGAGTGATACCTGCATTACGTGCTATAGCCCTGTTCACAATAGCCAAGATATGGAAACAACCTAAGTGTCCATCAATGGATGACTGGGTAAAAGGAAAAAAAGTGATATATACACATACATATACACACACAACACAATGACACACTATTCAGCCATTAAAAACAGTGAAACCCTACCATTAGAGGCAACATGGACAAACCTAGAGGATGTTATGTTAAGAGAAATAAGACAGATATGAAAAGAGAAAAAGTACGTGTTTATCTCATGTGAAAAGAAACAAAGTTGTCCTCATGGGAGTATAGAAAAACTATGTTGAGGCCAAGCAGGTGGTATGGTGATTAAGGCAGCTGGATCCCACATGGCTGACTTTGCAGTACGAGTCCTGGACCTGGCAGCTTGAAAGATACATATAGTGAGGTGTATGTGCCTGAAGTCCCACGAGAAAAGTGGAAGAGAAGAGATTGTGGTATAGTTATCCTCCTTGGAAGAAGCTTTCTCATTGCCTCTCCCTCTTTGTCTCTCTAGAGCAAGAATGTGGGCCATAAAGCAAATTTTAAAAATAATAAAAAAGAAGAGTGGTCACTAGAAACCAGGAAGGACAGGGATGGGGTTAGATAGAAAAGATGCTGATTAATGAATAGAAAAACAGATAAGAGAAAGTAGCTTTATGATAGTATTCTAGAGCAAATTAGGGTAACTATAGGTAATTATAGTTTATTGTATACATCAAAATAGCTAAAAGACAGGATTTTGAATGTTCTCAACATAAAGTAATGATAAATACTTGAGAAAATGAATATGCTAACTACTCAATTTGATAAATACCCATTGTATTTATATACTAAAAAATCCACTAATCTGTATGTAGATATGTACACTTTTTATCTTTAATTAAGATAATGAAATCAAATAGATATGCTGTAGAGAGTTACTCTGAGAATATAGAAACACTTTGTTCCTCATGAAACTTTCACCCACCAGTTTTGGCATTATTGATGGGTTTTAACTGAATAAGTTACTATTCTCATATTTGTGGAACATTTAATGTTCTACCTCCATTGTTCTTTTTGTATTTATTAATTGGTGTCCTATTGTAGGAAGGAACTTTCCTTCTTAATTTAAGTACTTAGGTGTGTGTGTGTGTGTGTGTGTGTGTGTGTGTATTACATAGTTATGTATATTATGTAATTGTGTGTGTGTGTACAGTATACTTTTGGTTCCATATAGTCTTATTTCATTCAGTGAGTTGTAATCCCTTACTGTAACTATTGGGAGAGATTTTTGTCCACATTATATGATGTGGAAATATACTTGTTTCTTGAGATACAACAAAATACATAGGATTACCTTATTGTAAATTAATAGAATAACAGGGCCGATCTGGGATGTGGTCAGGAGACAATAATAACGTCAAGACTGTGCAGGGAAGTGAAGTAATCATCTACCGGCATGCCTTTCCCAAGGGAAAAAAAAAACCAAGGGATAGAGGTTCTGCACATTGAGTCACCCTGCGCTGGCCCTGAATAAAACTCTGAACAGTATTTCAGTGAGAGTCACACCTACGTAATGACTCCAGGTGTGGTAAAGAGAAGTTCAAGCACAGAAATGCAGGAAGAGCACTTCATGTACCCTGGTTGAATGAGAAAGTGATACTCTCCTCAAGACAGGAGTCTATGCTGCTGGCTGAATTACAGCTGACACCTCCTGGCATGACATCTAGAACTCTGTTAGTTACCAGAGATATGGCTGCAAGAAAAGGTGACAATCTAAAGAAAATAATAACAAGTAAAACCAAAGACAAGAGGCATCTTACAAGAGTTAAGGATATTAAAAAAAAAGAAGAAGGAGCAACTAAGAAAGACAAATCACTTTCAAAAATTACGAAAAAGAGAAAGAAAGCAAGGAACAAAGTCAACAACCTCTAGAATTGTTTTAATAGAAGCCAAAAAGTGAAATAAAAATAATAGATCTTGAATCACCTCTATAAGGTGATCCAAGAGAGGTGATCCAAGAGAGATGATTAGCCATGTCCTCCCATGTGGAGTCTTAAAGAACGTAGGTGGACAAGAAGTTACTTCTGTGCCTGACACGTCAACGTGAGTGGAAGAGCAGAGAAGGGGAGCTGGATGGACTGCTGACCAGTGTGGCACAGCTCCAAAACAAACCATAGCCAGGACAAACTTTAAGATAAAAAAAAATACTGTATTCAAATGTAATATACATACAGGAATATATTCCATTTGTGCAGTTGAACACATCTTTGAAACTAGCACCCAAACCAAGAAACAGAGTATTACCAATATCCCCAGAAATGCTTCCTCTACATCCTTTTATTACACCTCCTTACCTGCTAAGGATAACTTTTTTTTTTTAAGTTTACTTTTTTTTTTTTTTTAAGTTTTCTTTTTTTTTTTTTTAAGTTTATGCTATAGGATGTGAGGACTCACTTGGGAGAGAGAGAGAAACAGAGAGAGAGAGAGAGAGAAATCACCCCCAAGGCAGGATGGCCATGCTGCAATCCCTTCTCTTTTAGGGATGCACTCACACGTGCCCAGGCTTATGAGTAAATTAAATTGTTTTCCTGGAAGTAAAGAAAGCATGCCATTGGAGAGAGCATGAATATATGTGGATTATAAAGAAAAAATATGAACAAACTTAAAAATATGCTATAAGAAAGCAAGGATGAAAAATTCTTACCTCGCAAGAGGGATTTTCTTGAATTCACAGATTTTTGAAATTCTTCTTTTTCTGTCCCTATAAGGACTAGTGTAGAAAATGGATTCAAGAAATAGTTGTTGTTTGGGACCAGCAGTTGGCATAATGGCTATGTCACTGGGCTCCCATGTAGTCGACCGTAGTTCAAGTCCTAGACCTGGTGACTTAAACTCATGCCAGGCACATGTGTGTGCATGCCCAAGATCCCTAGAGGAGAATGGAGGAGAAGGGATTGTGGTGTGGCCATTCCCCCAAGGGATTATTTCTCGCTTTCTGTCTCTTTGCCTCTGTCTGGCAAGCGCACGTACCCTATAGCAAAAAATATCCTCTTCAGGAAAAAAAAGAAAAGAAATATTTGTTGTTTGTTGAATGCTGTTTTTAAAACCCCATGACTTACATTTTGTCATTTATATTTCTTCATGAGTATACCCAAAAAAAGAGGGCGATAGAAAGACAGAAAGAGAGAGGGGAATAAAACTGTTTTTCCAAAAAATTAAGCAACTTGCCATGATTTTTAAAAAGTAAAAACTGAGAATTCACATCTATTAGGATTTGTTATCAAAACTCTGTAAGTCAGCAATAGCATATCTCGTACATTGTTTGCTGGATGAATTGCTAGTTTAGGATCAAATAGATTTGTTTCAGTTTGAGTGACAATGTGACCAGAAGCAGAGACAAAGAGAGATGCATGCTGCCATCCAAGGGACAGTGAACAGGGAGACATTTGCGCGTATGTTTATTGCAGCATTATTCAAAATAGCGAAGTCACGAAATCACCCTAAGCATATAACAGCCTATGAGCAGATTAAGAAAATATGATACCTATACACAAGGGAATGCTACTCAGCCATAAGGTACAACAAAGTTCTTTCATTTGGTACAAAGTGGACAAATCTAGGATGTTAAATGAAATAAACCAGACTATGAAAGATGAATATGACCTATCTCCTCTTGATATGTACCAAATGTCCTTGCTCTATGTCAGAAACTGAGGGACTTGAAAGCAGACAGAGGCAGTAATGGCAAATACCAGGAGATGCTTGTGAATAAGGGTATGGGGGGGCGGTCCATGAGAAAATTTATAATGGACACAAGAAAAATGGAAAAAAAGATGGTATAGAACAACAAAGTAAAAATATACAGACAGTTTAACACATATTTCAAAAAACATTTAGTAAAACTATTAACAAATGTGCACAACATAATGCAATGCCCAATGTTTAAGAAAGATGAATACAGGTTCATCCTTTGACTATTGTACACTGTATGCATGCCTTTAAAAACCATACTGTACCCCACAAACATACACCTTGATTATATGTAAGCCAGAAAGCATAATTTAAAATAATAAATGAATTAATAATTTAAAAACAACAAAGTACAGTGAGAAGTACTTCTTTGCTGGAGTAGATGGTTGAGGCCAGCCATAGGCAGCAATTATATAATCCACAGCTGCGGAAAGATGACAGGCCTTGGAATGTGTGGCATTTTTATTACTTTCAGGGTTTCTGGTTCAGGCAAGCCCAGGTTTCTATGAGCATGAGAACTGTGGTAGAGTGGCACACTCAGGGCTTCCACCTTTGAAACTTGATCTTCAAATGTGAAAGTTAATCCAGTTGCTGGAAGGGTGAATCAGGGTTAAGTCTCTCAGATCTGTCACACCGTCAGCCAGACCACAGGCAGCTCTGGAAGCTTGACATAATGCTGAGGGCAGGATGTGCTCTCTAATAAGCATGAGCTGTAGATGTAAATATGGAAAAAGATTTAGCTAGAAAGGGTCTTCATCTAAGAGGAAAGGCCAAAGATGGACATAATATTCTCTAAGATCCTCAAGGAGTGTCATGTAGATTTGGAGGAAGAGTCATTCCAAGGAGGAAGGGACCTGAGTGAGAGAAATAATAATGGGATGAGTAAAAGCCTGGTGAGAGTACAGACCCAATGCCTGGGTAAAGCAAGAATAGTCACTTTGCAAATAAATACTCATGAGCTTTTAACAGAAGATCCTTTTCAAAGGTTAATTTTACAAAAAGACTCTTCCATTTGCAATTAGAAGGAAAACACACAATATAATTTATTTCTATATACTACTTGTGAGTGTTATCCTGAATTGCTGGACTTGGGGAAATTAATGCTCTTGTGTTGGTTGGACAAGGCAATGTTTCTCTATATTTTAATCAATGGCTTATGCTATAAACACCATATAGATTGTGGTTTTTTTGTTTGTTTGTTTTATTGGGTTTTGTTTGTTTGTTTGGAGAGGTTTTTGCTATAGGGCGTATGCATTCGCCAGAAAGATAGAGAGAGACAGAGAGACATAGAGACAGAAAGTGAGAAATCACCCCCCAGGGGAGATGGCACACCACAATCCCTTCTCCTCCATTCTCCTCTCGGGATCTTGGGCGTGCACACACATGTGCCTGGCGTGAATTTAAGTCACTGGGTCCAGTACTCGAACTGTGGTTGACTACATGGGAGTCAAGTGACATAGCCATTTCACCAACTGTGTTGTTTTTAACACAAAGCTCATGGTAGGGATGTCTTAGAATGTGAATAAAAAGAGGAACATTAACCTCAAAATATTTGCTATACTGAACAAATACATGAGTGCAGACAAAACACACTTTCCTGAGACAGAGTACATGACGCTATTTAAGTTTTAGTTCGGTGGCTGCTGTTTGGGTTTTTGGTTGTTATTGTAGTCATTTTGGTGGTTGCTTAACAACAATATGTGAGTCATGATTTGCAGAGACTTAAAGTTCCTATTTTATTTGGGAAAGTTCTTCAAGATTCCTTTGGGGAGTTTAAATATTAAGTATAACCAAAACTTTCTCAGACTTTTGTAACCTACAGCTAAAAATGGGAACCCAGCTGGTATCTCTGGCTCTTCATCCCCCAGTATATACCTGAAGGCTGGCCTTTGAGCCTTCCTCTTCCCAAATCCCCTGGTACTCTGTCCCTAAGATATCTCCCACTACATCACAAAGACAAATCCACACTATAGATCCTTGCAGCTTGATGGAGTTCCGATACATGCTAACCCAAAATGTGACATCTTGCCCTTGAGAAAAGCAAAAGCAGGAAGGCGACTTTCACCATTCTCTCAGCATCTCCTAGGAAGCAGGTCATAAAACCAAGGAAGACCACTGTGTGAGCTTCAGTCCTTCTTCTCTAAAGCAAGTCATAAGACTCATTCAGAGGTGCCCTCCCCATATCCTGAAAAAAGAAACATTCTAATCTCTGAAGACACAGAGGCACAGAGAAGAATCCGAAACTACACCTTCCTTATTTTCCCCTTTTTATTACCATTAGATCATACCCTTTTCTCCTCTATGACTTTTCACTCTTCAAACCTAAGCATAAAAACACACAGATTTCTCTGTTTTCCAAAGTCTTCAGCCCATGACATGTGATTAAGGGACCTAGATCTCACATGGTGTACATATGGTTCAGTTCCTGGACTGGGTAGCTTGTAAAACCTCACCAGGCATTATATATGTGTGCATGCCCTGGACTATGGTAGGATGGAGAAATGGAGGGGAAGGGGCTGAAGAGTGACCATGCCCTACGGGAGGTGCTTTATTCCTCTCTCTTTCTCTGTTCCTCTCTTCCATTTGAGGGCATATGCCTTTGGAACATTATAGAGATGATGAAGAATGAAGAAGGAGGAGAAGGAGAAGAAATAAAATTTAAATTTAATGAATCTGTGCATTTTTCTCTTCTTAATCTGTCTTCTTATAGGGGCCTCAGTCATGAATCCGAAATGGAAGGAAAGACACCTCCCCCAACACCACATTACCTCACACGTCTCAAGCTCAGTTGAGAGGACACTTCATACCTGTCAACATCTTCATGACAAATCTTTTTCCTGCCTGCATGCCATCTCCTTGGGTCACAAAGTCTTATAAAGCCCTCAAAGTATCAAATTGCACTGGGTTTCCTTGAATTTTCACAATGCTGTAGGTAATTTGAAAGAAATATTCTCTCCAATTCTGTACCTCAAGTTAACAGTGTCTGGACCCAAAATTCCATAAAGGCTTTAGTATAAAAGAATTCTTCCTGGCTCCTGCCTGCAGAAAGCTCAAACAATTAGTCTCTGTGACCAATTAGTTCACAGAGAAGGGAGAAGGAAACAAATAGAAACCACTGTCCTTCCTGTTTCGACCCCAGGGATCTACACTCAAAACTTGCTCTTTACAAATTTTCGCTATGACCATCTCACCATGTACATCAGCATATGTGAAAGCTTACAGCTCATTAGCTTTGCGGGGACAGCCAGACTTTCTTTCTCCATTCACATTTAGTTAAAATGTCCCTGCTAGTTAGGAATGCATGTTCCTAGGACCTAAATCTCCACTACGTTCAAAGTGTGTACATGTTCACAATAAGTAGAAACAAATGTGCTCACAATCTATGATATTTCCCACCTTGAGATATGCGCATGCTATTTACGCTGAGAATAGAAGCCCAGCCAGGAATCTGCTAAGGGCTTTTTCCAAGACCTAGAACATCAGCTCTGAAAATCTGCCCTCTCAGCATCCCTCAGCATGACTCAGGAACTGGCTCTCATGGCTAGTTACTTACTGATCATCTGATAGCTTGGATAACATGCATGCCTAGTTGATTTTATATATATATATATATGTATGTGTGTGCACATATATATATGTATGTATATGTATATACATATATATGTATACATATGATGTATATATAATATATAAACTTTATTTATATAAATTTTATGTATGTATAAAAAATTAAATATATATATAAATTTTCCATGAGAGTGAAAGAGGCATCTTCCCCCAAACACATACACACACATATACACACAAATGAAACAGGCTCTTCACACCACAATCCTCTCTCAGTATCTGCCAGCCAAGATCAGAGGCATGTGCACATGTACTCGAGTGCTCAGGGAGTTCCTAGGACACAAGTCCAGAACCTCTCCCATATGGATCCAGCTGTACCACTGCCTGGCCCCTAGTTGATCTTTTTAATGTAGTTAGAGTAGGTATTATTACATTGCTTCAGACACTAAAATTCTATCACTACATTAGTCTTGAGGCTTTTTATAGAGTTCTTTTTCCCTTTATAAAACTTTTCTTTTTATACTGCAGAGGAATTAAAATGCTTACCTGGAAAAAGTTTAAAAAAAAAAAGTTACACAAAGATAAAGCATCAATAAACAGAAAACCTTCCATCATAAAGCTAGTGATCTGGCCTTAGTGTCTAAGGGACAATCATTTCTTTAATCATGAGCAACAAGGTCCTGCCAAAACTTCAGCATCCGCATTTTTGTGGTCTCCTTTCTCATAGATTATTATCTTTGGATGCTCTGCTGGTGGGTGGACCCTTGTACTTAATGGAGACTTGATTCCGCCATTGGATTTGGCTTAGAATAACCACAGGTTTGGTATTTTCTAGGACTTATTGCAGATTTCCTTTCCTGAGCACCTCCTTGCTTCGCCTAACTAATCTTAAAAAGAAAATTTAAAATTCTGCTAGTCAATCATCTCATTTGTTACTAGGAAACTCCCTGCTGGCTATTTGAGGAAACTTAAAGCAAAATATCAAGGCAACAGGGTATGTTCCCTATACCGTCTTCTTTTAGTTGCAGAGAACAGACAGGTTCAAGATATTTTGAGGAGAGAATTTCATCTTGACTGTGATTATCATGAGATAGATTTTAGATACTGGCCCAAGTGAATAAAATTCTACTTTTCAAAGTTAAAGTAGACCAGATTTTAAAGCAGACTAGCACTTTTTTTTCTAATCTCACATGTACTCTCAAGTACAAGATAGTTGAACTGTGAATAATAGGTGATTAACTCTACCCTAAAACAGGGTTTTATAAACTTTTGCCCATGGCCCAAACAGTCTATGGCCTGTTTTTGTAAATATAGTTCTATTGGAACATAACTACACCCATTTGTTTACATAGTATCTGTGACTAATTTCATACCACAACAGCAACGTTGAATAGTTTCTACAGAGACCATATGACTTGCAAAGTCTAAAATATTTATTATATACTGCTTTACAGAAAGCACTTGGACATGTTAAGCTTTTAGGTTTTTATTTTTGTTTTTGTTTTGTGATAAAAACAAAGAAACAAAAAAATAAAACCAAAGGTTGCAGTTTTGAAAATGCTACCTCCTAAACAATTTATAGTTGTTTTTATTGTATTTATAACACTGTTGTCCAAACTAACTTTCCTAGAATACTTGCTAGTTCTGTGGAATATTCCTAGATTTAACAAAAGAAAAAGGTAATTGTGGTCAAATAAATTTGGCAAATTTTGGAGTAAGTCAAGAGAAATGATTTATTTTTGTAGCTTTTTCTTAAGTTATTTAACTTGCTAATACCTGTGACAATTCTACAAAAGAGGATTCTATTATATATCATTTCTAAAATCACTTGGTTTTAGAAAATTTTCCTTTCCATGGAGCATCTTGTAGAGTTAATGTCCAAAGAATTTTGTATGGGAACAATGACTTGTTTGGTGCTGGAAAATTTGATAGCATTATATTAAATGATAGAATTTTTGTGTCTTCAAGAAGGTTTAACTTTAAGACTAAGCTGGTTAACACGAGAGAGAAAATTGCCACAGGTTATATAAATACTTTGGGCTTATATAAAATTTGAACCTTTCAGTAGAAGGTAACCCCTCATCCACAATACGTTAAGGATGATGCTATATTGACATGCTATGATGACAGAACAGGATAGAACTCCATGTATAAAACTTCCACTAAATCCAGAGAAATTCTTAGGTCCTTTATTCAATGCCCCCCTCCTGCAAATTTTAGAAAAGCAAGTCTGTGGAATAAGTTTTCAAATCACAGTTCCCACTACATTCTTACTTCTGACCTGCCAGCACTTAATATGTGAAGGGTATGCAGGCGTCAAGAGGTCTAGGAAAGCCTTTATATGCCCTTTGGGGAAAGTTGCAAGGAACAATGGAAAAGTTCCTGAATATCGGGAAATGTTTTCTCAAGATCAAGAGATATATTGGTATGTGGGAGAGATTCCAATGCAGCTCTATTGCCCAAAACAGTTTAAATTTAACGGCAAGCTGCCAGTGCCAATTTTGTTGAAGGGCAATGTCAGTACAGTAGCACACAATGTCCTAAGCTGCCTGAGTAACTTAGAACCAGTTAAATTGTGACTATGTTTCCAAAGGCTTAATTCTTAACCACCACACATATTTTTGAAATTTCTACTGGCAGTATCACCTATTTGCTTAACTAAGAATGTTATTGATAATGAGCCAAGTACTTGTTTGCTGTAGCCAAGCAGGACTTAGAGACCAAAACAAGTACTTCCTAGTTCAACGAAGATTTGGCAGCTCTAGCCAATGACATTCACCTCAGAGAGTCTTAGGGACCTGCCTGCTACTGTTCTTTTGTCTGGCTGATGCCCTTGCATGCATCTAGGTCAGAGAGGGAAAACAACCCTTGCTCAGCATGAGGTAAGGAGCTGAAAAATATCAGGTATGCCACCCAGGATATGCTACTATGGTATAAGGGTTATTCTGAGCTGAAAGTAATTAAGAAACAGCAAGCACAGGAAGAGTCCCTTGCCCTCCCTCTTTCTGCCTAAGAGCAAGGCATGAAGTTCCCTTAGAAAAGGTAACATGACTTAATTTTGAGCTGGTGTCCCCCCCTATACACACACCTCTTTTGTATCAGC
>NW_006160061.1:4331151-4336735 GCF_000334495.1 Tupaia belangeri chinensis
TCTTATCACAGGAAATGCAAAGGTAGCATAAGATAAGTCTACATAAACAACCTTACTAAGCAACTCACATCTGCCTATCATTTCCTCAGTTTAACAACCTAAGAACCCAATCACTACCGTCTCCTTTGCATAGTTACAGTTCTACAGTTAACCAACCTTTGTTAAGATGGTATATAAGCCTCAGGTTCTACCTACCTTCTTAAGTTACTCATCACTGAGTTCTGTGTGTTTCCACATAGCGTAGGTAAATAAACTCTGTTTGCTTTTTCCTCATCCATCTGTCTTGTATCAATTTAATTTCAGACAATCATTACTATGTAAGTATTTTTTAAATTTTTTTCTCTTCCACAGCATAAAGTGGTTGAATGGCAAGGCACATCACTATTTATCTGAACTTTGAAGGTTTCCCAATGTTATATTTTACAAATATTTGAAAGCATTCACAGAAAATAGTCACTGTTCAGGAATTCTTTGTCTGAAGTTTTCATCATAGTGCTTATTATATAATATTTCTTGACTAGAAGCTCAAAGGAGCCTTCCTAATGTTTGGCATTACTCAATCTTTCCAGAATGAATAAACTCTATAATGGAGACCTTCAAAAACCAGTAAAAGAGGTTGTTTGGGAAGAACCAAAATAATGAGATAAACAATTTTTAACTAGATTAATATACATTATTTGTATTAATCTTAATAATAATTTCTCAGTTTTTGAGTCCCAAGCAGAGCATTATTGACAGTGTGTTTGTTATCTCATTCATTCCCATTGGAAGCTATGAAGTAAGGACAATTAAACCTATTTTACAGAAGTGAAAACGAAGGCACAGTGATTGTTTTACCTTAGGCTACATATGGTTTAAGCCAAGTCTGCGTGTTCTAAGATCTAACATCTGTTGCCTGTGTTTTGTGTGCTGAATCTTCTTTGGGCCCGCACACCTTTCCAGTACAAATGCTCCTACTGAACAGAAGTTCACAATCAAATAACAGATACTTGCTGGTTTATACATTCATGTAGAAAATATTTATTGAAGACCTTTCATATGTCAGGCAATGTGCTTGGTGCTAGGGATACAGCATTGAACACGATAGTCAAACATTTCTGCCCTCATAAAAACTTTGATCATGTTGTAAGGGACAGGTGTTTTAAATATATATTATGTTATTTTACAGTCACAGATGAAGGACAGGAAATGCCAGAAAGCCACAATGTTGAATGAGAACCTAGGAGTAGCTACATCAGAGCAAAAATCTTTAAGAGCCAAAACAAAAAAGGAGCCCTGAGAATACCTAGGGGAGGAGTGATACTGGAGTGGAAACTGAGGGCAAAGGCTCTGGGGCAGGAGCCTTACTGACATATCTGATCCTAAGCAAGGAAGTCAAAGCGACTGGGCATAAGCAGCCTAGACAAGGAGATGAGTAAGACCAACTGTTTCCTCATATACTGCTACTGGCCTGTCCTCTGGCCTCCATGCCTTTTGTCCATCTCTTTCTTCACTATGGGTGAGCAACTTCTACTCTTCTAAGCCATCCCTGCCTATTTGCTAGCAGCAGAGTTCATACGTCACCTTCTCACTTGCATGGATGTGTTTTGTTTTCCGACCATGATTTCTTTCCTGGTTTCACAAGCCAGTGGGCAGCTTGACCAATATACATAAAATTCCGAAAATTAAATCACTGTCTCTGTTTATTCTCTCTCTTATTCTTGTAACTTTTAGGACTGACAATCTAATTTTTTGGAATTTAGGGATGGACTGAACATTTAAATCTGGAGAAAGTCTTATGTCTAGTTTTCCACGGCCTTTGCTGGTTGAGCGCTCCCCCTTTCATATGACTTTCTGCACTTCACTCCAGAAAGCGTTGAAGTAGAAGCAGCAGGGGCCATAAAACAAGAACCATGGAGCATCAGTGTCTTCCTGACAAAGCCATGAGGGCTACTGCAGGATTACGTCACCCAGTATCTTCCCCTACCTACCTCTGCTTCAGAAACCCAAATAGCGGTGTCTTTTTTAATTTAATTTTCAAAACTTGAGCTAGCTGCCCTTTTCACAATTATGGCCCAGTAGCTAAACATAAGTCTCTGATGTTAGCACATGAAAATATAGTTTTGTTTGGTAGCAGAAGTTGTCCTTGCCCTTCTTATATTCTTCAGGACTTCCAGCTAACTTCCAGCTGCCTGTATCTGCCATTGTCTCTATGTCTATGTACAGGCCCTTGAAGAAATGAAGAAATTACAGTCCACGTCCTCACTCCCTTCCTTGTGTCCTCTATACTTCTAAGTTTACCATGGGCTCTTGAGTTCTCATTTCATGTTTTACTCTGGAGAAATCTAAACTCAGTTATATTTCTACTAATATATAGAGTATTAAAAGTCATATATTACTTCTATAAAGACAATTTTCAATTGCTGAGGAGATTAATTACTGTGATTTATCATCTGAGTTATTTGCCCCCCAATTAAATATCAAAAGCATAATCAGGAAAATAAATGAAAAGTAAATTAGAAGGGCCAGCAGATGGCTTCATAATTAAGTTGCTAGACTTCCACATAGAAGATTATGGTTCAAGTCCCAAACCTCGCAGCTTAAAACTCATGCTGGGTGCTTGTGTTTGTGTGCCCAAAATCTCAAGAGGAGAATGGAGGAGAAAGGATTATGGTGTGGTCATCCTCCGTGGGAGGTGAGTGCTTACCTTCTGTCTCTCTGACTCTCTCTCACTCTCCTGTAATCACACATGCCCTATAGCAAAATCTCTCTCCCTCTCTTTCTCTCTCTCTCTTAAAAAAAAAGTTAGAAAACAGAATTAAAAAAAAAAAAAAAGAAGAACCATCCTCGAAAGACAAAACTTTTTATAGCAAAATATTGAAGATTTTAGAGCAAATGAATGGAACTTGGTGAAGGTCTTAGACTCCACTTTCTAGATGGGTCATTCTGGTCAGATTATCTAAGTTTTCTGAGTCCATTTACCCATCTCATGATTAATAAAGTATCTAAAATACTTAATAATAAAGTACATAAAATGCCTTATCATGTATTTAGTTTCCAATAAATTTTGATTTTCTGAAAGAGTCAGGGAGATATTGTCCAGGCAAGCTAAGATTCCTGAGTTATTTCTCAACCAATGCCACAACCACAACTTTCCCAATGTCACACAAATTATTAATGATGCTTACGGTTCCAATCTGTAGTTACTCTTCATTAGCGTGTGTCTATAAACAGACAATTCACATTACTCATGGTAGCACTGAAATGCCTTGACTAAGATGAAAGGAATTTACAGCCTGTTTCTGGTTACACCATTGCTTCTTTATCCTGAACTCAATCAAGATCTTTTAAACTGGCCACTATTTGTACAAATTTGTGCTGGGCTGGAGGACATAGCCTCCATCCAAAATGAATTTAGAGATAAATCAGATGAGTAGTCTTCAGTGCAGACACTTTCTAGAAGTTGACTAGATCCTGCTATGTGGTCCTGCCTTATGGGCTAACCTAAGTATGCCTTATTCTTTGGAATATCTACCCAGAGTCTCATTTCTAAGTAAATTTTCCCCTTTTAGTTTAATTTTATAAATGATGAAGTTTCCAGTTTTTATTTCGAAAAAAAAAGCTATTCAAAAGATATTGATATATTTAAAAATCTGCCAGGATTATGATGATTGAGGTCATTTAATACAATGAAAATTTTGATCTGGTTTTAGCTTTGAACTTGAGAATGTCAGATACCAGAACTATAATCTGCTTAGGGACAGGCTGGATAAAAACATGCTACTTATTTCTCACATGCTTTTTGTAAGCATTAAACCTTGGACTTTGAAATTATGTGCAGCCTTCGTGTTGGAAATTACAATTAGAAAGTATCATAATAAGAGACCTTTGCTAAGTTATACATCACGTTCTCTATAATTCATCCTTATTGGCTCTGGGGTTCTTTGTGTAGGTGTTTGGCTAGCTCTTTCTCTGTGGGACTGTTTGGGGCAGCACAGTGTATGCCTGATACACAAGGGTCTGTCAGCAGAGGTACCCAAGTCTCATCTTCTCCTGCTCCACTCCACACAGTGAATTGTTTCTCTGTTCCCTCCAGAGAGCCCCGAGAATCAAGTCAGGCTTGTTTCCTTGTGAGTTGTACTATTGTAAAACTCCTTCTATAAAATGAAGGAGGTGGGGTTGAAGGGGGATTATATTTACATATATGAAACAAGAAATAGAAAATTATTTGTCGATGATCACATGTATGATTAGACCACTATGCAGTGTATTTTGGATGGGAAATCACATTTTGTATGCTGTGATGATGCTCAGTAATTGAATGTAAAATAAAGAAATTAATTTTTTTAAAATCCTCTTTTGCAATACATTTAATTCTTAGGCATTTACAAGGGAATACATTATCCTGCCCTCTGAGCCTCAACTAGCATTCTTCCTAAGGGCCCTGCAATCTCTGTGACCGTATTAGTTTGCTAGGGCTACCAAAAACAAAAACAGCACAGGCTGAGTGGATTAAACTAAAGAATTTATTTTCTCATGGTTCTGGAGACTGGAAGTCCAAGGTCAAGGTGTCAGTTGGGTTGGTTTCATTCCGAGGCCTCTTTCTTTGGCATGCAGATGCTGCCCTTTCATTATATCCTCACACAGTCTTTTTACATGTGCATGTGTCTATGGTGTCTCTTTCTTTGTATGTCCTAATCATTTTTTTTCTCTAAAATTTTTCTTTCTTTCCTTCCTTCTTCCATAAGTTAGAGAAACAAATAGGGAGAAAAAAAAAAAAAAAAAGACATACATTCCCAACGGAGTTTTCTTGTTACAGTCCACTCTGGATCATGGGCATATGTATCTCTAGGGTACTCTGGAAGATCTCCGGATATGAACTCAGAACCTAGCCTAAAGAGCCACGATGAGTAAATGTAATACAATATCATGAATGAGATAGGGGATCCTGGAACAGAAAAAATGATACTAGAAAAAGCTAGTAAGTCTGAATAAAGTATGGGTTTGACATACTGACATTGGTACATTAACTGTTCATAATAGGGACAACTGAGTGCAGCATATATGGGAAGTCTCTGCATTATCTTCAGGATTTTTCTGTAAATCTAATAAAAAGCTTATTTCAAATGTACCTGAACTTGTACTGCTGCCAATATTTACAAAAGACTCCATTTCCTAACATCTTCTGCAACGTTGACTAACATTTTATTTATTTATTTATTTAAATTTATTTGTTTACGTTCATTCACTGTACATCATTACAGCATACAAAATGAGATTTTCCATCCAGAGTACACTGTATATTGTCTCAATCAAGCACATCAACATACATGTTATTGTCAACAAATAATTTTCCATTTCTTGTTTCCTGTATGTTTTGCTTCTCCGCCCCCTGCTTGATTCCCTATCTCTTACCCTCTGCCATTTCCTACTCTCCTCCCCCACTGTCTCTGGTATCTAAGTTTTCTTTCTATACTGTTTTCCCCCCACATTTTATTGAATTACTAAAGATCTTAGTTAATCTAAATATTTTCATAGCAAACACAGCTGATATATACATTTCCATGAACACAAGTCTAACTTTAGGCATCCTATAAAGTAGCAC
>NW_006160061.1:4337284-4345346 GCF_000334495.1 Tupaia belangeri chinensis
TCTTATGGGTCTCTTCACCTTCTGGAATGCCAATTATCCGCAGGTTTGGACGTTTGATGGTATCTAGTACTTCTCGCATATTATTCTCAAATTTTTGTGCCATTTTCTCAGTCTACATGGTGGATTTTTGTAGGCCAGCAATTTTCTCTTCTGTGTCTGAGATTCTATTTTCTGTATGATCTAGTCTTGCTTTTAATACTTTCAAGGGAGATTTTGACTTCCTGTATTATAGACTTCATTTCTAACAGTTCCATTTGACTCTTTGTAATGCATGTAATTCCTCTTTTAGATCTTGCAAGAATTTCCTCACCTCCTGGAACTCGTCAACTTCTTTCTCCTTTCTCTTTAGCAGTTCATTGTCTCTCTTCTCTTCCATCTCAGTTAGCTTCGCCATTATGAATGTTCTAAATTCTTTATCAGACATTTCCATGATTTGCATTGAACTGCTTGTGGATGAAGAGGAGTTATTCTTTTGTCTTGGAGGAGAGGTATTTTCTTGCTTTACCATATTTCTTGTGGTCCTGCGGTGATTTCTTGTCATCTGATGGATGGTGTGTTTCTTTCGAATTCTTGAAGTTCAATCAGAGTGTTAAGGAGTAAGCAGAAAGAAGTTATCGGGAATCTCTTTGCCGTTCTGTTGTGATCCCTGGTGCAGCAGATTCAGTAGATATTGAGGAATATGTTAACCCTAATAGTATTTCAATGTTTAGCTACAGTGCCCTTAGATCTATCAGGAGCCATGAGGACTCTTCTTCTGAAGGCCTCAACTCTCCTGCCTGGGAGCACTAACATTATTTTTCATCTTTGCTAACCTGATACGTTACAAAAAGTTATTTCATTGTTCTTGTCTTATAAGTCCTAAGCATGATGAAAATTGAACATTTAATCTTTTTGTTCATTTTCTGTTGTACCTTACCCATTTCCCTATCTGGTTGGCGTCTTCTTTCTTATTGATTTGTAGGTGCCTTCGTATTGTTAAGAAAGTTAATTTCATGAGTTTTAGTTTTGTTGTTTCCCCAGTGTAACATTTGTCTTTTACTTGCTATTAGGACTAACAGATACTTACCCTACTTTAGATCACCTCTTTTTCTTTCTCCTCACCCTAATCAATGCTTTCAATTGAGTTCTACCACTGTTTTTTAGTGAAAAATCAGGTACCTTTATAACTTAAAATAGTCTATTAGTTCCTGATTATTTTTCTATCAGTATGCTAGTATCTTTTGACTTATAAAAAAGTCTATCATTCATTCATATTATTTATATCAGTTCACTACTTTTGTACTTCCAAATTGTGCAAGCACTCACCTATAACAGAAGACACGCTACTGTTCCAGCATGTCCTTTGTTTGACTATTCTGTGCTCACCAATAACACTTGCTGGATGACTAATAATGGGTTAGATGTTGCTAGAGAGATAAAGTGCATGCCTGCACTTCCTTCTTACTAATATTTTGACTTATCTCTTCTTGAAGAAGATCTTGATGTATTTTCCTTTAATTTTCTATTTTAGTACACTGAATCATTTAGAATGAAACTTACATTCCAAATTTTACTTGAAATAACAAGAATATGAGCAAAAACCTTTCGCACTAACAAATTTTTTTCTACTATATTTTTGGTAAATTTCAAAAATGGAATCACGGGGAGCTATTTTGTCAAGGGTGTTAAAAATTGATGCTTGTGGGGACCAGCAGGTGGCGTGGTGGTTAAGGCTCTGGACACTCCCACATGGCCAACCAGGGTTCGAGTCCTGAATCTGGTGGCTTGCTTTCTCACTTCTCTCTCTCACTCTCACCCTTTGTCTCTTTCTGATCAAACTAAAAAATAAATGATTGAATAAATAAAATAAATAATTATTTTAAAAAAAAGTTGATGCTTGTGGGACCAGCAGTTAGTGTGATGGCTATGTCGCTGGATTCCCAGGTAGTCGACTGTGGTTCAAGTCCTGGACCCGGTGCCTTAAACTAATGCCAGGCACATATGCATGTGTGCCCAAGATCCCAAGAAAAGAATGGAGGAGAAGGGATTGCGGCATGGCCATCCCCCAGGGGGGTGATTTCTCACTTTCCATCTCTCTGTCTCTATCTGTCTTTCTGGTGAGAGCATGCACCCTATAGCAAAAACCTCTCCACAAAAAAAATTGATGATTGTGGCTATTACAGTCATGGAATAGTAATAATGAGTATAAATTCATCCCACTTGAAAAATTAGTGATTTTTTTAAAATTACATTATATTCCCAACAAAATTCCTGAACTATCAATACTTACTTTTTTGGTTCGTGTAATTCCTGTAAAAGAAATGTAAGTTATGTATATATATTTTATTTGAAGAATTATCTTTGGCATGATAGATTTAGGTACTATATTAGTCTAACACCACTTTTCAACAGGTTGGTCTCTGAAATAATTCGTAAGTATGCATAAGGAAACAATGCAGCCAATCCATCAGAGCTGACCCTCTGAGTATTATCAAAACATCAATCTCTCACTACAAAGTGTCCAAGGACAGTGTAAATCCCATTTAGAAGGAAAACCATAATGACTTACTGCAATCATATATTATCCGTAATAGTTCTTTATAAAAAGGTAATTGAATATTTATGCATTTTGCTTTTATTTTTTAGAAATACAAACATGACAAGAACAAATGCCTTTAATATCTGAATACGTTAGTGAAAACTCGACTGGAAAATTTTATTTGCCTTTCTGTCAACAGCAAACTAGTTTATAACATGTAAAAAATGCTACATTGTTTATATGCCGTTCTACAGGCATTTTGTAGTAAATTTTATATGTAGGGAACTGTATGATATCTGAATCTTGACTTTTAGGACCTTACAATGAGGAGGAAAAATGAGTCATGTACACATAAAACATATTAAAATAAAATAAGTAATAAAACTAATAAAATATATCCTTTTGATCCGATTTCTTGAAAAAACAAGTACATAATATAAACTCAGACTTGAGTCCAAATATTCAGAACTTTTGTTGGTGTAGAATTTCCACTTCATAATTCATTTATGTTTCAAAACCACCAGATGAAAAGAGATAATGATCCTTTTGTTTATTTTTTTATTTCTGTTTTGCCATAGGGCATATGCACTCACCAGAGAGAGAGAGAGAGAGACAGAAAAAATGAGATCAAACCGCTCAAGGAGTTTGGTCATATTGCAATTCTTTCACTTTCATTCTCTTCTTGGGATTTTTGGCATTCATGCACATGTGCCCAGCATGATTTTCAAGCTGCTGGGTCCAGGACTTGAGCCACAGATTCGGCCGTGTGGAAATTCAAGGTTCTAACCACCGTGTCACCTGCTGACCCCAAGAAACAATGATTTAATAGAGTAAACCCATCATTCCCTTCTCCAAGGAATTACCCAACCAATATGCAAATTGTTTTTTGCCACAGACAATTTGACCTTCTCTCTGTCTGGATTATTCCTTGTCGTAAAACAAAATTTAAGTCTTAAAGAACCCATTGGAAGTAAATATTTCTCTATGACAAAACAATAGTATTTATTAAAAAAAAAATCTATGAGCATTCTCTTCTTTGAACAAATCTAATTTAAAGGAAGAGAGCAGGGTAGTGTGGTGAAATAAGACTAGATTAGAAGTCAGAGGGCAAACTTTTTATTCCTTCAACTTTACTCACTATGGACTCTTTCAGTTGCCTTATCAATAAAATTGAAATTAAAATATTTATGTTATGGCCAACAGGTAGTGTAGTGTTTAAGGTGCTGGATTCAACATGGCTGACTCCACAGTTTGAGTCCTGGACCTGGCAGCTTGAAAAATGCCAAGCATGTGTGCATGCATGTCCAAAATCTGGAAAAGAGAATGGAGGAGAAAGAACTGTGGTGTGGCCATCCCCCTGTGGGTGATTTTTCACTTTCCTCTCTCTGTCTCTGGTGAGCACACATCCTATGGTAAAAATATCTAGTTTTTTTGTTTGTTTATTTTTGTTGAAACTATGCCAGTTGTGAATGTTAAAAAAAAAATTTATAGATATAGATGTCTCATTAAATATCTAATAAATATTGACATTTATATCTCATTTAATTTACAATGTCTGAAATAAATGTGTACTAAATAATTACTTAACAATATGTTTCAATAATGAATCAAGAATCTTTAATAAAAATGTTACCCCTTTTTATGCAGAAAGCATTTCTGGGAATATTTTCCAAAAATGTAATCTTAATTCATATTGGGTAAATTCTCTTTACAAGCTAAATGATGTATAGCAATAGATGTTTAAATAAAAATAATAAGAACAACAAAAAATAAAGTGAAATTTTTAAAAAATAAATAAAATTTATGATAAACAATTTTAAAAAGCAGAAATAAATTTATTTACAAAGATTTTTGTTGAACCTTTATCTAAATTAATGGAACAATAGAAAATAGCCACAAAGTTCCAAAAGATAAATTATTTTGTAAAATCTGGCATACTCACTTATATACTCTTTATATATTTTTAAAATACTTATTCTAACATGGAGAGATGCTTAGAAGATAGCACATTAAGAAAGAACAGTATCAAAGTCTGTATACATATCATAAATAGACTATAGATTCATGAGCCAATAAAGAGCATGCATTGAAAAACAACACAAATAACAGACACACACACACACACGCACACACGAGTAATTCCCTCAAGTATCAATAGGAATTGTTTTTGTGTGATGGCTATGAATAATACTTATCTTTTATATTTCTGCATTTTCCAAATGCTCTATTACAATTATTATGACCATAATAAAAAAGAAGTGTTATAATGACAGAAGAAATTTATTTTGCTATATGTTTCACCTACAAAAAAGCTGGTAAGTTTCTTGAGGGCAAGAATTGTGTAATTCACTCCTCTGAATCTTAACATACCTAAATTAACATGCCTAAATTAAGTATCCTATGAAAATTTTCTTACTGGCAAATGACTGATATTTTTACTCCTTCTCAATTCTTTTCTAAGACATTAAAAAAAGGGGAAAAATATGACTCAATCTATTTTGTTTCCAAAAGATTCCATACATGTACCAAATTATGAGGCCAAAATGAGGCTGTCATAAATTGTTCTGAGAAAAGAACTTTTTTTTTTTGAGAAAAGAACTTTTTAAAAATAAGAGTCATTTTGCTAAAGCTGTGTCAATAGTATAGCATGTGCAAGATTTGGCATCAACTCCTACTTTGATCATACCACATTCCCAGGAGAAAATCTTTTCTTGTTTTATCCTCACTCCACAGAAGAAATATCTCCTTTTACTAAGGAACTAAGGATGAGGAGAGAAGAGTTGGTTAAGTATTACTACTGAAAACCCTGTCCAACACCAAGGCTGATAGTACATGGTCTCAAAGCCTCCTACGCTGGGTCCCATCTGTTACAGTGGCACTATGCCTAACTGCCAGATGGTACACTGGCTTCACAGGGACAGAGGTGCCAAAAAAGATGGCTTTAAAAGACATTGTTAAACCAACGCCTTGGGCCTCCTGCCTTGGTAACAACTCACTCATGTTGGCAACTCTGTGGCATCTCACTGTTTTCAAAATTTCTAGAAGCAAGTGGTTCCAAACACGAACCAAGTCACTTCCTTGAGTTGCCTTACTATGTCTGATCTTTTAAAAGTTAAAAAAGAACACTGAAGCAGGAGAAACAAAGGCAGAGAGTGTCCAAACGCAAAGCTGCCAACATCCACAGCTTCTGCCCGAGGGCCATTAGGATTATAAAGTGCGTCAACACCACTATTATGCAAAGGAGGAATGTGTAGACACTGATTAAAAAATTTAACCATCTTCAATGGGAAGAGAAGAGCTCTGTGATGTGGAAAAACCAGTTTATAAGGTCCAGTCATCCTAAAGAGAAAGGATAGTTAAAAACAAACAAACAAAAATTAACAAAAATACTCCAGTTTTCCTCATTGAGTCAAAAACAGACAAGGTAATTCCAAAATGCATCTATTAATGGCTTAACTATTTCTAAAAACCAATCATACTAGATGACATGAATGAACGTAGACTGTTAAAGGATAATTTTCAAAAATTAAAGACAAATCTCTTATAGAAATATAGATTGAGGTTGTATAATCATCAGTTTATTAGGTCATTGGTTATGTGACCAGTAGGATGGCAGAGTTAGCTCAAATAACTTTGAGAACTAGTGATCTGATCATTTAAAACATTGACAATAGTTGTCTAGATTAGATATAAAGCCTGTTCAGAGCTAACATAACAGTAAGACCACAACCTTTGGGGTAACAGTACAGGAAAAAAATCTCCAAGTTAACATGTGACTTGAGAGCTTCTGAGTTCTTCTGGAGTAATAAATAGCAAAATCAAGCACAAGTGCTTTCTCCAAGGGAATTAATCTCAGGAAAGGACCATTAACAGAAGGCCCCAGTGTGTCACTGAAATAATACGCTGCATTTTCTTTTGTCTTACCTTCAAGTTATTAGTAATTTTTCTTAACTACTTTGGCTACATTAAAAAAGCATTTTGCGGGGGGGGAGATTCTGAGGTCAATTTGGGTGAATCACAGGAATTTTATCAAGCACCAATAAAGGTGAGATGGGTCCCTCTTCCCTGGCTGCAGTCCACTTGTCTTTCTAACCAGGCAATTTCTCTTTCCATGGTACCATCTTCCCAAGATAGCCACACTCACCAGGAGGGTGTTTAATTTCCTAGTTTAAAAAGTGAGTCGTGGACCAGCAGTTAGCGTAATGGCTATGTCACTGGACTCCCACATAGTCGAACGTGGTTTGAGTCCCGGACCTGGTGGCTTAAACTCATGCTGGGCGCGTGTGCATGCGTGCCCAAGATCCCAAGAGGAGAACAGAGGAGAAGGGATTGAGGTGTGGCCATCCCCCCAGGGGGGATGATTTCTCGCTTTCTGTCTCTCTATCTCTCTCTGTCTGTCTGGCGAGCACATGCGCCCTATAGCAAAAATCTCTCCAAAAAAAAAAAAGAAAAAGAAAAAGTGAGTCGTTTTATCTTAGCATCTTTAATGATTTATTTTTACTTCAAATGTTTAACTATCCTTATCACACATTATACCAAGCTAGCATAATGTATTTTCTAAGGTAATTTGTGAAGAATAAAATATTTAAACATAGACTAAAATAAATAGTGAATAATTGCATTCAGAGCACACATTTCTCTTCTATCAACTATGTCAGTAATTACTTCACTCTAAGAACAAGTGGGATTTGGAAGGGATCTTAATCTCTGTAGCTGATACATGGATCTCAAGCCTAAATACATTTTGAATATATATCTATGTGTGTATGTGTGTGTGTGTGTGTGTGTGTGTGTGTGTGAATGGGTGAGTGGGTGCATGTGTACTTGTGAGTATATGTATACCTACATATATACACAAATGTATACACATATATTATTATATAGACATATATAACTATAATGTATATATGTATATACACTATAGTTCTATTCTCTATTAACTTATTTAAAGAGCAATTCTAAGATTCAGAATTCTCATATTTATCTGAATTCACTCACTCACACATTCCATCAGGCAGTATTTTCTGTCAAGTTCTATTTTTCCCTTTAGAAATTGGGTAGGTGCTAGGAATATAATTCTGAACATAAAAAAGCACAAAGCCTCCGTCATGGAGTTTAAAGTCTTATGGCAAAGACATTACAAGCATATTATCTATACAGCATATATTTATCTTAAATATCTATTATCTCTTTATCTATAATATTAAATGGGCTTAGCTGGTGTTTTTTTCATATTGAGAGAGCACAATGTATCTTTCAATTACATAATTTATTATGAATATAATTGATTTGTTAATATATTTTACAATATCAAATAAGTGAAAACCTGTATCAAATTTCCTTTTTATGTAAATTGGAAGAATTTTCTTTTTTTATTATTTATTTTTAATTATTTTTTAATAATTAATGGATAATTGTATTTATCCATTCATTTACTTTAATTTGACCAGAGAGAGATGGGGAAAGAGAAAGAGCGAGAAAGTGAGAAAGCAAGCCACCAGGTCTGGGACTTGAACCATGGTCGGCCATGTGGGAGTGTCCAGC
>NW_006160061.1:4346778-4377826 GCF_000334495.1 Tupaia belangeri chinensis
CATGCTGGGCGCGTGTGCATGCGTGCCCAAGATCCCAAGAGGAGAACAGAGGAGAAGGGATTGAGGTGTGGCCATCCCCCCAGGGGGGATGATTTCTCGCTTTCTGTCTCTCTATCTCTCTCTTTCTGTCTGGCGAGCACATGCACCCTATAGCAAAAATATCTCCAAAAAAAAAAAAGAAAAAGAAAAAGTGAGTCGTTTTATCTTAGCATCTTTAATGATTTATTTTTACTTCAAATGTTTAACTATCCTTATCACACATTATACCAAGCTAGCATAATGTATTTTCTAAGGTAATTTGTGAAGAATAAAATATTTAAACATAGACTAAAATAAATAGTGAATAATTGCATTCAGAGCACACATTTCTCTTCTATCAACTATGTCAGTAATTACTTCACTCTAAGAACAAGTGGGATTTGGAAGGGATCTTAATCTCTGTAGCTGATACATGGATCTCAAGCCTAAATACATTTTGAATATATATCTATGTGTGTATGTGTGTGTGTGTGTGTGTGTGTGTGTGTGTGAATGGGTGAGTGGGTGCATGTGTACTTGTGAGTATATGTATACCTACATATATACACAAATGTATACACATATATTATTATATAGACATATATAACTATAATGTATATACATTATAGTTATATTCTCTATTAACTTATTTAAAGAGCAATTCTAAGATTCAGAATTCTCATATTTATGTGAATTCACTCACACATTCCATCAGGCAGTATTCTCTGTCAAGTTCTATTTTTCCCTTTAGAAATTGGGTAGGTGCTAGGAATATAATTCTGAACATAAAAAAGCACAAAGCCTCCGTCATGGAGTTTAAAGTCTTATGGCAAAGACATTACAAGCATATTATCTATACAGCATATATTTATCTTAAATATCTATTATCTCTTTATCTATAATATTAAATGGGCTTAGCTGATATTTTTTTCATATTGAGAGAGCACAATGTATCTTTCAATTACATAATTTATTATTAATATAATTGATTTGTTAATATATTTTACGATAGCAAATAAGTGAAAACCTGTATCAAATTTCCTTCATATGTAAATTGGAAGAATTTTCTTTTTTTATTATTTATTTTTAATTATTTTTTAATAATTAATGGATAATTGTATTTATCCATTCATTTACTTTAATTTGACCAGAGAGAGATGGGGAAAGAGAAAGAGCGAGAAAGTGAGAAAGCAAGCCACCAGGTCTGGGACTTGAACCATGGTCGGCCATGTGGGAGTGTCCAGCACCTTAACCACCACACCACCCACTGGTCCCAAATTGGAAGAATTTTCTACAGACCAGTTGCTGGTTTGATATCTTTTAAGGGTGTTATAAAAATAACAATCAAGAAAAATAAATACCCAAATAAGAAAAATTTTTCCTGAGGCAGTGAGAAGAAAGCTAAGAAATGAAAAATAAGTACAATTTATTCAGGGTCTCCTGGGCCATGTGTGAAACATCATTGGAAATCATTAGACCAGGCTGTGATATCAGAAAGCAATAAGCTCTGTCTTCCATCCTGTTCAAGATGAGAGTGATACAGGTGTATCTTTGCTTTTGCTGGAGAGTGATGGAAAACTCAACTCAAACTTATTTAAGAAAGAGGAGAATTTGGACAGCTGGTAGCATGGTGGCTGAGGCAGCTAGATTCCACATGGTCAAATGCATGATTCAAGTCTGAGACCTGACAGTTTGAAAAACACTCCAGGGACATATATGTGTATTCCCAAAGCAAAGTCCCAGGAGGAGCATGAGGAAAAGGGATTGCAATGAGGCCATCATCTCTCTCTCAGGGTGCTTTTTCACTTTCCTTCTCTTCCTCTTCCAATCTCTCTCTGTCTCTGTCTCGCTCCAGCAAGCACACGTGCCTTATAGTATTTTTTTAATTATAGAAAAAATGGAATTAAAGTATAAGTTTATTTTTTAGAAAGAATTTATTCTCTCTTGCAATGAAAGGTTGACTTCTAATACGGCTATTCTAGGGTTTGAATAATTTTTCTCTCTCTTAATTGTTAAAGAGATCTGCCTACTGGGTATTGGCTCCATTATCCAGTCCCACATGATTCTAAGCAAGTAGCTTATAGTTCCTAACACAATATTCTTCCAGGTTTAAATCCAATAAAAATGTCTTATCAAAATCATAAGTATTGAGATTCAAATTAGAGCAGCTCAGGTACTCATTAGTTCTTGAGAAAGTACCACGTAATACTAGAAAATAAAAAATATAATACATGTATTTATGTTCAACCATACCTGTATACCCCAGCCAATCTTACACTTTTTGGCTGCATACTCTTTGATGTTTCTTCATATAACAATTCTGTAATATTTTTACAGAGAAAATAGATCAATATTTTCTCTAGCACAGTTGCTGCTTTTTTCTTATTGATAGAGTATAAATATATCATTTAGTTATATTATTTATTAATAATATTGTTATTTTATTTTTAAGGGTTATCAAATACAAGAAAACCTCTATTCAATTGTTTTACACATCAATTGTGAGACTGAAATACCTTTCTACAGATCAGTTTCTGGCTCAGAATATTTAAACCAATTTCTCCTCAACCATCCATATGGTGCCAACACCACAAGACATTTTTGCATCGTGGCTCAACCTCTACTCCTTCATCTTTGTGGCATGACTCGGAGAGATTTGACACAGTTTTCATGGAAGTCCTTTCTCCACCAGGATGATTCTCAATAAGTTAACTATTCATGTACAGAATGGTGAATCATGTAAGTGTACCCCACTAAAAGCAAATTATCTCAGAAATTTGGAGTAGGCAGTAAGAAATCTTAGGAAAAGACAAGAATTCTTTTGTTTGAAACCCAGATGAAGTCTTTGAGTATCTTTAAATCTGTCTTTAACAGTAGGAATGAAAAGACTTCTCCTTGAATTGAAAGGAGAGGAAGACCCTTGCTCTTCCCACTCTTCTTTCTTTCAGGAAGTCTCTTGACTTTTACATGAGTGACTTTTGAGATGATACACTGATTCTTCTGTGTAGCTCTTTCTCCTATGATCAAATCACAAGCACATGTGTTTATTGTCTCAGTCCACCCCTCAGTAGTAGGAGACAAGCATTTCTCTTACCAAAGAAGGCCCCTGGTTTTAAGGTATATCTTGAGTTGAAAGTTGACTAACACACATTTATTTCCATGGTTAAGGCTTTCAATATAAAAACTAAACTAATCAACTCTATAATTTCTATACTTGCTATTAGCCTCATTCCATGAGAAGGTCACAGCTTTAAGGTAATGCTACGCTTCACCTTTCACTAGGATCTCAGTGCAACTCAGCTTAGGCGAGAGTCTTGGTCATTGTGATGCCACTGCCTGCCTGATGTTATGGTTACCTCACTACCCACCAGCATTTGGTTCTTTCTGCCAATTCCAAAATCATTCTGATAGCTTTCTAGGGTTCTCCTTTGAGCCTGTTTTAACTTGGATCTCTTTAACAATTGAGCCTGAATCAAGCACTCGTTTACAGATATGTTAGTCAGAAGGTAAGAGAGAGTGAAAGTGAAAAGGGAAAGGATCGTGAGTCAATTATATTGGACACCACTGCAAGTAGCAATGCTAATGCCAATGCCTTGAAGAGCATTATTAAACGTGTCTCTAAACTGCCCTCTTGGGAAATGAAAGGGCAACACATTTACCCTGTGGATTCCATCCTCCATTGGACAAGGATGACTCTTGAGCATTAACATCTCACTGCATATGTATGAGTGCCAATTGAACTCCCATATGTGTCCCACACCATTGTGTTAGAGAAGCCCTGAGGCAGAAAGCAATAGGTAGGTACACTATGTGGACCCAGTACAGACTTCGTCAGATTGCACCTGTACGAGGTTGGGCAGAGCAGGAGCAGAACTGGTTGAGGCAGCAATGGCTGGAACCCAAGGTCACATTGAGAGGATTGTTAAGAAGAACAGAAAAATCCCATGTTTTTTGTGGAAAAAAAAAAAAAAAGCTTAAGGTTACCTCACTACCCACCAGCATTTGGTTCTTTCTGCCAATTCCAAAATCATTCTGATAGCTTTCTAGGGTTCTCCTTTGTGCCTGTTTTAACTTGGATCTCTTTAACAATTGAGCCTGAATCAAGCACTCGTTTACAGATATGTTAGTCAGAAGGTAAGAGAGAGTGAAAGTGAAAAGGGAAAGGATCGTGAGTCAATTATATTGGACACCACTGCAAGTAGCAATGCTAATGCCAATGCCTTGAAGAGCATTATTAAACGTGTCTCTAAACTGCCCTCTTGGGAAATGAAAGGGCAACACATTTACCCTGTGGATTCCATCCTCCATTGGACAAGGATGACTCTTGAACATTAACATCTCACTGCATATGTATGAGTGCCAATTGAACTCCCACATGTGTCCCACACACCATTGTGTTAGAGAAGCCCTGAGGCAGAAAGCAATAGGTAGGTACACTATGTGGGCCCAGTACAGACTTCGTCAGATTGCACCTGTACGAGGTTGGGCAGAGCAGGAGCAGAACTGGTTGAGGCAGCAATGGCTGGAACCCAAGGTCACATTGAGAGGATTGTTAAGAAGAACAGAAAAATCCCATGTTTTTTGTGGAAAAAAAAAAAAAGCTTAACTGGGGCTGGCAGGTGGCATGGTGATTAAGGGTGCTAGGCTCCCACATGGCCTACTGTAGTTCAAGTCATAGACCAGGTGGCTTGCTTTCTCACTTTCCCCTCACTTTTTCTCATGCTCTCTCTCTCTCTATCTCACTCTATTCCTCTCTAGTCTCTCTCTCTCTCTCTCTATCTCACTCAATTCCTCTCTAGTCAAATTAAATAAATAAATAAATAAATAAATAAATAAATCTTGATAGAATAATTATTTAAAAAAAGAAAAAAATACTTAAACCAAGAATTAATGACATTACAAATCTGTAAATATTAAATTGCAGATAATGTGCAAGCATGTTTATATTTGAATGTATCTAATATTACAAGAATACTGTTTATACATGAAAGCCAATATTCTGGAAATACAATGTCCTTTCTCATATATCTTTGATGTACTTTTATATTATTTTTATATTATTTCGTCGAGACACAAGTGAAGAAAGTAAGATCTATATTGAATGGATCTATCTTCCCCCACATATCATCCTTAAAATAAATAAATACAAACATACAACAGCTTTTACAAAAAAAAATTCTGAATAGAATCCAGCTGGCTATTTTCATGTCTACATTTCTATAGGTCTTCTTACAGCAGTATTTTACTGGAAATTCAAGTTCTCTAAACTAAGCGAGACTGAACTATTCGTATACTAACTCTAAGTACTTCTCTTTTGTGTGTCTTCTGAATCTTCGAAATTTAAAATAAAAGAAATATAATCATCCCCGCTGAGATAGATTTTTCTTAGACCTAAATTGACAATAAATTTCTAGCTAAAGAAGGTGATTTTCTGCCCTTGACTTACATCTCAGCTGTTGTAATCATTTATAAATCAGATTAAGGAATACCTCTGACATTCTCCTGTGGCTTTGAGATTGCCATGTAGCTATTCATCCTCCACACAAAAATTGAATGAACAAATTACTTGCATTTGAGAAAAAAAGAAATTCTTACATGGAAAAAAATCTTGAAAATAATTGAAAGAAACAGCAGACTATAATCTAGTTGGTAAATAATAATGCAAATTACAGAGCAACATAAGTGAAAAAGAGAACAAATAGATTGACTTCGTACAATTTTTGACACTAAACAGCCAGGAAAAATTCTCTGCTTATTCACATAGATAAAACATTTTTTATTAAGAAAAGAATCAATAAAGTGCAAACTTTCTGTATAGGATTTTAATAAGTTTATTTGTTATGCATCTATTTTTTTGCTTTAGTTTTTGTAAAGCATGATTTTAGGACACCAGGAAACCAGGTGAATTACCTAATTTACTTTAGTAAATTTCTATTTGCAAAGTAAACAGAAAATAGTACTTAAAAAAAGTTCATGTCTCTCTTCCATGAAAGAAACCCAAGACATTGGGAGCTTGACCAGAACCAAGCTGAGGAAGGGTGAATTCTCTCTCTCTCTGCATGAGCTGAGATATCCATTTTCTCATTCATATGCTCTTGAATATTGGTGCCCCTTGTTCTCAGGCCTCTGAGCTCAGACTGGAACTTACACCATTGACTTCCCTAGTTTGGGGGCCTTCAGGCATGGACTCAATCATACCATGGGCTTTTCTGGGGCTCTAGCTTGTAAAAGGTAAGTCAAAGGGCTCAACCTCCATGATTGTGTGAGCCAATCCCTCATATTATATCTCTTTTTATATATCTGTGTATGTTCTACTGTTTCCGTTTCTCTGGAGAACCCTGACTAATACACATTTACTCCCAGTTCTATTTCCCTATCACCCAATTTTTGTTTACTATGTTATTTTCAAGAATTGTATTTTGGCGTCTTGCCATAATTACTAGTTGTATTTTATAAATGTATTTTTTAAATAATTCATGTACTCAATAACTGTTGAAAAGACAGTAATGGTACCAAATATTTTATTTATATCCTTTATTTTCCAGCATCCTTGCAGGGTGCCATTGACTCTTTCTGGCCAAGGACTATGAAGGAACAAAGTAACACAGGTTGTTCCTGGACTAAGGAGATAGAAGACTATACACAACTCTGCAATCTGTCTTCTTCCACAGTAATGAGGATGCTTTGTGTTCATAGATCAGCTATGAGCTGATACAACTTCAAGTCCCTATCTATGTATGACACTCTGCTGATTGCAGAGACATAGTCCGAAGGAGAAAGGAGACTGTTTTGTTAAGCCCTTGACATTCACTACTGTTTATTATTTCAGCACGAGCTAGTTTATCTTCATTAATACAACAATAGCCTTAGCCAAATGGTCTCTCTTTCTTAATTTTAATATGCATCTTAATAGTCTAATGTTATTATTATTGTGTGTGTGTGTGTGTGTGTGAATATGCATCTTGATAGTCTGGATGTTATTATTATTGTTTGTGTGTCTGTGTGTGTGTGTGTGTGTGTGTGTGTGTGTGTGTGGTTCCAAGAGACCTTCAATATTATGTGATTCCCTAACTTCAGCCATGCTTGGGAATGTCTTTCTGTTGTCTTCATAAATTTGAATACCAAGTTACTGGGTTATGATTTTCTCATATTTTTTGAAAATTGAGATCTGTCTTCCAGTAGAGAGTATAACTGTGAAGAAGTCTAAAGATAACCTACATTCCTTCTATGTATGTTATGATTCCAACGCTTGTCCCCTATAAAACAAATGCTAAAATGTAATTTACCATCGTAATGATATCAAAAGGTGGAACCTTCAAGAGATAAATAGGCCAGAGGTCTTCATGTTCATGAGCAAGATTAATGTCATTATAAAAGAGCAAGTTTATTATAAAGCGCTCTCTTTAACCTTCTACTTTCTGCTACGTGATGACAGAGCAAGATGGTTCTCGACAGACACCATTGCCTTTATCTTGGACTCCCAGCCTCTGAAATGTGAGAAAATAAATTCCTATACATTAGAAATCACCTAGTTCTGATATTGTGTTACATCAGCACAAAAGAGACCAAGACAGCATATGTTTTCTTTTCTGCTTGGATTCTCATACAACCTGTAAAATATAGACCACTAAGCTCAGTAATTTCAATGTGGTAAGTTGTTTTTGGATGTCAAGCATAGACATGAAGACTTGAGATTCTTTTCTTTCTTTACTTCAGTACAAGGTTTTTATAGTATAATTCAGATTTTTATCTTTCTCATTAATTTTGTTTTCATCTTACAATATCATTAACAATATCATTACTATACCCCCTCTGTTTCTCTTACATTTCTGTAACTTTGAAGTATATTTCTCTGTGTTAAGCCACTGAGGCATGGAGATCCACACAGCAACTAACATTACCTTAACAACCCAGGACTACAAGAAAAATGAGGAAGAAGAAAAACATGAAAATTATTCTTAAGAAGCAGAAGATGTATTTCAAAGTAATGTATCTCATCTATGAAGCAAGAAGACATAAACTCAGGATTGCAAACTGGAAAGCACACAGAGCCTAGCAGATAATGTAACTAAGTTAGAAAACTCAGAATATGTATCAATTTTTACACACATAGTAACAAACACTTAGCTTAATTAAACTGTCCCATATAAGCATGCAGGATAATTCAGCCATGGATTTTATTAGATTATATTTAAAATTTTAAAAATTTAAGGATACTAGGACTAGCAGTTAGCATAATGGGTATGTCACTGAACTCCCATGTAGCCGACTACGGTTCAAGTCCCGGACCCGGTGGCCTAAACTCACGCCGAGCGCATGAGCGTGTGTGCCCAAGATCCCCAGAGGAGAATGGAGGAGAAGGGATTGCAACATGGCCATCCCCCCTGGGGGGGGTGATTTCTCGCTTTCTATCTCTCTGTCTCTCCCTGTCTTTCTGGCGAACACACGTGCCCAATAGCATAAACCTCTCCAAAAAGTAAAAAAATTTAAGGATACTCATAAACATTAAATTTTTATTTTTCACTTTTAGTATTTTAACTTTTAAGAAAGTTTATTCACTATTCCTTCCATGAAGTAGAGACACGTATAGGCAGAGAGAGGGAGAGAGATAAAGAGGGACTTCCGGCAGTCTTCACGCCATGATCTGCCCAGGACTCAGCTAGCCAGGGTCACGGGCATGTATGAGGAGACCTTGAGATGGGAACCTGGACCTTTTCCCTGTGGCCTCAGGCTCACAGAGTGCTGTGTCACCACCAGCCCACTATGACTGGCCAATGTTAATTTTTAATTAGATTTGACACATTTTCTTCTGGACCAACATATTCTGTTGCATAATATAAAACAGCTATCCACAAAGAAATATATGTTAGACGTGAAAAGCATGTATGAATAGGTTTCTTATGTTTAGGATAATTATTCCTCCAATATTTATAAAAACCTTAATTCCATTAGTTAGATTTAGTATTTAGGACAATTTTGCTTTTTACTTTAACAATTTTTATTTGTATTTCTTCATTCATACTGTTAGTACTGATTGAAAAAGAGAACAAATGTGTGTGTGTGTGTGTGTGTGTGTGTGTATAGAGAGTGTTTTGGGGGAGTTAAATTTTTAGCTCCACAATGGTACAATTTATTTTCATCTCTTGAAACTGATTTCAGTATAGGAAAAGGGACCGATGTTGATCACTACATCTATTATGTATCCCATTATCAGCTTTGGAGCACAATCATATGTCAATATGTAATGTAATTTTAAAATCGAAGTTCCTTGTTTCTGCCAATTGTATAATCTTGAATATTAATTTTTTTAACAGGGCTGAGATTAACGTCAACCAACTCAGGAATATACGTTGCAGGTAATCTTGTTGACTTCACTGATATTAAATGTTTTCGAAACGTTTTAAATACAAATTGTGTCATTTTCTGAAATCTGAATTTCTCATTGAATGAATGAAGGATAAACAACAGGCCTAAAACCAGAAAACATCTTAAATTTGTACATGCCTTGATTGCAAGTTGTTTATGTCTATTATAGTGCAGCAACTCCTCCATTAATGACCTACCCGTTTAACCACCACTGGGATTTACGCCTGTTCTCCACATGGGGAATCCCTTTTCTCAGTTTGTGTGAGTGTTGGAAAATCCCTTTCCTCAGCCTTTGTCTCATTCCTAGGGGTGGCTTAGTATTCATTGCACAAAATATTCACAATCACACAAGACTACATGTTTTATTTTTAAGTTTGTACTTTATTGTGCACACACAGTAGTATTCAGAATAAATAAAAAACAGTTATGGTAGATTCATATTACTGGGCTGAGGCATGTCTTGTTGCTTTCTGGAACTCACCTCCTGTATGGTTTCAGTATGGGTAGAATTACATTATTCTAGTGTGGTGTCATGTGATCCCTATTGATAAGTAATAACCTATGACACAACTCCACCCCACAAGACAACCAATTTGGTATCACTTAGTGACCAACTGGCTTAATATCCAAGTCATAGGAATGGAACTCCATGGTTAAGTGGCATACTTGTATTTTACACATAATGTATGATTGTAAATGTGAGACAAAGGTAATGTGTGATAAAATCATGAATGAAATCAGACTATATTCTGAATGGCACATCTCTGTCAATGCTATTCAAAAACTAGACAATTATTTTTTATAACTCTTAAAAAATAACATATAAACTTGCTCTTTCCTTTTCTGTAGAACATTCATGACTGCGTATGTCATGCTCTACGGACTCAAAGCTACAAACGTATCTACTACAAAAAATTTTTTTCAGGGACCAGCAGTTAGCATAATGGCTGTGTCGCTGGACTCCCACGTAGTTGACCGTGGTTTGCATCCCGGACCCGGTGACTTAAACTCACACCGGGCGCGTGTGCGTACGTGCCCAAGATCCCGAGAGGAGAATGGAGGAGAAGGGATTGCAGCCTGGCCATACCCCCTGGGGGGTGATTTCTTGCTTTCTATCTCTGTCTCTCTCTGTCTGCAAGAGTAGAATATGCTAACTCTTTTATAAAAGAAGAATTACATGAACAGCCTATTCGGGAAATGACTTCAAGGATGATAAATATTAAGAAATAACACAGGTAATCAAAATGAGCCATTAACTTCTCCAAATCCAGGGAATTAAAATTAAACAAAAAATACACAATGCAATCACCTTCTCACTTTAAAAAACAAAGTAACTGACACCCTGTTTGAATGGCATCTGTCATTAATGATAGGGAAAATGTAGGAGTACTGGGAAGAGCACCGGCTAAGCAACCAGTAGAAGAATGGCATTTGATGGAGCACATCTTATCAAAGAAAGTCAAGGAGAGTGAAGCCACCGTGTTGTGTGACGCCCAAAACCTTGAATAGGACTAAATATTCCAAATACGAACACATTCTCCTCAGAAAATCCTCGTGGAACTAGATAGAGATCTGCTCGTGAAGGCAAAATACTAAAGGAACCAAAGGACTCATCATAATCTCTACATGCATTTACTCATTTATAAGACTGTGCTATACTTTTTAGTTCGATTATTTCTAATGAAAATAAAATGTGTTTATTTATCATGTAGCCTGTTGTTCGCTTAATATATTAATTCATACTTATGTATTTTAGCACTAAGGGGACTGTAAAAAGGTATTTTTTATAAAGATTTTTCCTTTCCCTTTTTAGTCTATATTTCTTTCCCTCTCTTGCTCTCGCTCTCCACTAAGAGCTGACGTGCATGATTGTACAGATTGTTAAAAGCTAATGTCAGACTACATTGAGATTCATGTAAGGGTGATCTGGGATAACAATATTGCCACAAACTCAGCATCTTGGAGGAAAAAAAAGATGAATTGGCTTATAATTCCTGCGTATCAGGAGTTTGGGCAAAGTTAAACTGAATCTTCTGCTTAGGGTCTTATGAGTCCACAATTAAGGTGTCACTTAGGGCTGCAGTATCAGCTAGAGCTCGACTGGGGAAGTAACTACTTCCCTCCTTGCCTGATTATTGGCAGTATTCAGTTCCATGAGACTGTAAGACTGAGAGCTGAGAGTTTTCTGTTGGCTGGAGGCCATCCCTCAACTCCTGGTACTTAGGCTACTTGGGCAAGTTAACATTTTCCTTTGTCTGGTACTTGGGGATCAGGTTGGTCTCTAATGTTTCTTTAGCGGTGAGCTTATGGTCATCTTTCCTTCCAAGGTGTATAGCATTAGCCAATCTAACAACCTTTGTTTAGACAACAGGAGGCAGCTTTTTTCATGTCTGTGATTTTTTCAGGTTTACAGTGCAAAAATTTGGCTTCTTGTTCAATTTCCTCATCTCCTCAATGCATCAGCTCTGTCATTTACAATACTGTGGGTTGATGAATTCCCTTCCACCCCCCGAGAGCCGTGTGAGTCTGTCACATGCCGCTCCGCAGCATAGACTTTCTGACCTGGATGCCAGGACCCCATCTAATCTACAGATGAAACATCCCTTACAGACTTTCTCCTAAAAGAAAAAAAGTTCAGATCGTTGTTCCCAAACTTCAATTTCTATCAGTTTGCTGGCATGAACAACACTTTTGCTTAGAAAAGTAAATAACTTGCAATTGGGAAATGATAGATTTTCAGTTATTTCCTTTGCAGAAGACCTTCTACCTGGTTTTTAGTCTTTTATCTCGTATCTTTCCTCCATCAGCTTTAGTGTTCCTAAATCCTAAAGTCCTCTTGCTTAACTTCCTGACTGACTTAACTTGTAGCTTTCTAAGTGGCATTCTGTGTTATGTGGCTGAGGAATAGCTGAAATAAGTATTTCAAATACAGATTTTTCAGTTCAACCAGTTTTCTACTACACTTCTGCCCGTATTTCTCCATGTCTTGTGCCTCTATCACTCCTGATTCAGGATGGCCAGCTGAATTTCATCTCTTTTCTTCCCCCTCGGCATACCTATAAGTTTTGACTTTCTGTGTCTTATTAAATAAATTACTACTTCTCTATTGCCTTTTAGTTTTTCAAGGATATATCAAAACCTCTACACATTGATGTTTTCTCCTCCATTCTCTTTGTATTTTAAGCTTATGACATTTTTGTTTCATAATTATTCTTATTTTAATTCTACATTTTAACTACGATTCCTGATTGGTTGAAAAGAACTTAATATTTTAAGACCTCACATTGTAATGTAGAGATGAGAACACTATTCATGAGTTAAAGTGTAGAACCAATCTTTGATTCTAAATTTGTTTTAGTTAATATAAATAAAATAAATGAGAAAAGCTGCATCAAATAATTTGTTGAAAATTGGAGATGAATATATAATAATTGAATACATGAGCAAATTGTAGAGATTAGAACACTATTCATGAATTAGTTAAAGTGTAGAGCCAATCTTTGATTCTAAATTTGTTTTAGTTAATATAAATAAAATAAATGAGAAAAGCTGCATCAAATAATTTGTTGAAAATTGGAGATGAATATATAATAATTGAATACATGAGCAAATTCACAATGAATATAAATTATTCATATAATAACTCCTCAACTTTGAAATAGTGAGCAGTAAATTTGTGTAAATGAAATTATTATTCAAAATAATAATTAGGAAGGGCTATTGCCTAAAACAGGAGCTATAGGGAAATCTGTGCTTATAGGATTTCTACAAACATGGAAAAATGGTTGCAGATATTGGATACTGTGTGGTAAGACGGTGTGAGAAGGAGAGTCTGAGGAAAGACATTATAGGACATAGAAATGATTGTTGATGACAGCATGTATGGTATCCCCACCTGGACTGGTGAGAAATGTATCCCTGTTGGAAAATTCACTTAGTTTGTAATCTAAGTGATATATAGTGATTGAATGTATAAAAGAAATTAAAATAAAATAAAATACATTAAATTTTTGAAAAGAAGAAAAAAGGTGTTTGTACAGGCCACTAGGAAAGGGAATAGAGTAATCTTTGTCTTTTACAAGTTCCCATTCAGATGATATCTAAAAGATGCCCTGATTATTAAGAGAAATTAATAAAATAAAAATCCACTAGAATATAAGCTCCATGCTAACAGGGTTGTTTTTCTTTTCCCTTTCCTCTTTCCTTTCCTTCCTTTCCTCTTTCTTTTCCTTTCTATTCTTTTCTCTTTTCTTTTCTTCTTTTCTTTTTTCCTTTCTCCTTTACTTTTCTTTCCTCTTTTCTTTTTTCCTTTCGTTCCCCCCCTCTATGTTCTGGACCATTATGTTCTATGCGTCTATCAGAGTACTTCGCACTTAGGAAAAACATGTCGAGTAAGTGAATAAACAAACAAATAAATAAAATCCAAGGCATTGTCATGGAATGGGAGGTTCTAAGTCCTTGTAGCCTGCCAGTGCCAAGTGGCAGGACCAGGTAGATTGTCTTACAGGCAAGCCTACAAATGGTCACAGAAAGGACTGTGGGGATACACAGAGCCCAGCATGCAGGGGTGCATGACACCAGACTCAAGCAAGGCACCTTCAGCAGAGCTGGTACTCCTCTCTCTATGAAAGAGGTGACGTAAGTGGCCTGGCCTGGCAGCTAGTAGTAAGAAAAGCAATGCCAGCTGGTTGGCCAGGCAATAGACAGGGAAATACGCCTGGCAAAGTACTTTTCAGACAATCTCGGGTAATTGTTGCATTTTGCTGTGCTCTTACAGTACTATAAAGTGATCTCAATCTTAGAGTCTGCCAGGGATTGTGGATTCTCTTCTAGTGAATTTACTAAAAATGTTTTATCCTGGTACTTATTATTAGTATGAACTGACAATTTTGAGAAAAGGTCACTTTTTTTTTTTTTTGGAGAGGTTTTTGCTATAGGGCGCATGTGCTCGCCAGACAGACGGAGAGAGACAGAGAGACAGAAAGCGAGAAATCACCCCCCAGGGGGGATGGCCACGCCGCAATCCCTTCTCCTCCATTCTCCTCTCGGGATCTTGGGCACGCATGCACACGCGCCCGGCGTGAGTTTTAAGCCACCGGGACCGGGATGCGAACTGCGGTCAACTACATGGGAGTCCAGTGACATAACCATTACGCTAACTGCTGGTCCCAGGGTCACTTTTTTAAATAACACACTTTAAACAAAGAATTGTGCGTATAGTGGCCAAACCATATCACACTCAAAAACCTAGGAAATTTTGTGCTCAGGACCCCAAAGGCCAGGTTACCCAACAAATGACTGACAGTAACTATTTCTCCTGTGGACAAGGATGTAGGCTCCTTCTACAGAGAAGTCTTGAAGGAAAACACTCCTAGAGCCTTGGTATTCCCTCAGTCCTGCCTTCTGCAACATTACTATATTTTTCTCCTTATTAAAAGTATACTCAAATGAGGCTATTTAATGATGTAGCAAATAGGTACTTAATTCTCTTTCTTAGAAACAAAAATGTTTAAAGCCTAGGTAACTTTCTACTTTGTCCCATAGACAAGTAGAATAAACAAGTCATTTTTTAAAAGACTGAAAATTTGCAGGTGGCATGATTTGCTTTTGTACAGCACAGTGAGGTGTAGAGCATTTTTGTTCTTTCTATGCTCGGATATGCAGTTATCAAGTAAAACAGTACAATAACTACAAAATATCCCAAAAAACTGAACAAAGACGGCTGGTATCTTCCAGGCAAACTTGGAAAGTGAAGGCTATGTCAAAACAGATACATTCTAGCAATAAGAATCATAATTATATTGAAGACATAGAGATCTAAAGTCATACTTTTTAAAGAATGTTTTAATTTAGCTTTATTTATTTATTTATTTTAATTTGATCCAAGAGGGACAGAACAAGAGGGAGGGTGGAAAAAGAGAGAGTAAGAGACAGAGAGAGAGAAAGTGAGAAAGCAAGTCACCAGGTCCAGGACTTGAACCATAGTTTGGTTCAAATCCTGTACCCTTAACCATCATGCCACCTCCTGGTCTCTAAAGTTGTGTTTGTTATGCTTAGAAAGAAAGTATGCATTGTGATTGAAAACTAAGAAATTATTTCATATACTCTGAAAGAGTAAAAATAATTACATTAGACTAAATAGTAAAAAGCAAGCATTGCTATGTTAGACCTTGTTCACCCTGGTAAAGAAGGGTGCAGTCTCAGATCTGATTTCAAATGTAGGGGTTTTGTTTTTAATCTCCAAAATACACTGGTTTGAAATAGAGACAACACTATTTATATATCATTACTGTGTTCATTTTTGTGTGTCATAAGTGGAAATTACTTGAGCGTTTCTACTTGACTGAAGAAAATCATAAAACAATAGTGCAAAACACGTGCAGTTGTTTTTGTTCTTTGTGAATGTGACGAGAGTGACTGACCTCTTAAGCCGGAGAGGGCAGTAGTAAAGTATACATTTTTCTGAGTTCTTAACATCTGTGTAAACATGTTTTCAACCTATTTGCCTGTGGCAGTTAAGCAAGATACTACCATGTTCTGACAGATCAAGAAAAAAATGAACCTTTGTGAAAGTTTCTTAGTATTCAAGTTAGTTTGATTCTGTGGGCTAGCCAGGTATGAACTCATTGAAAATATCAAGAATCCTCTTTATATCACATATATTTAAAGCATTGAGGAGTATAAAAAGGTAAATGGTGAATTACTCATTCATCATGTTGTCAAAATTCAAGTCTGAAACCCAGTGCTGTGAGAATGTGGAAGAATCTTACATACACTACAGAAGGAAGAGCCACTGGTGAACGGTTTAGCACAGTGAATCCTGCATTTTCCCTAGAAGTGATGTCTCTATTTGCTGTTTGAGTGTTCAAGGCAACTTTACAGAACATACAAACACAAATAATACAAACGTGGTGCATTTCCACATTCCAGGATTAATTATAACTTATAGGCAACGCTTATTTCTGCTAGGGAAGCAAAGTTTGTCATTTGATGACATGATCCATTATTTCTAGCAAAAATATTCTCTGATGAGAACATGTGCTTATTTCCTTCCCTTTTCTAAAATCCAGTACTAGGGACTCTGAATATTCATGGCAAACATTCTGATGCTAATTCTTCATCATCTCTTCATGGAGAGAGAGGCTCTCTGAATTGAGTTTAGATAAGAGAGGCAAACCAAGGAAACATGGGCAGCTCCCACACCCAGTACACAGTTGGGCCCTGGGGCCTAATTCTGATCAGTGGAGAGAGGCCACTAAGCCTCATTCTTGGCTTCTCCTTGTTCTACACCACACCAGAGACCAGGCTCCAAATCCCCACAGCACCTCCTCAGTGAGACTCCTCTATGAATGGGATTTTCCTTGTATAAAATTGAGGAGTCATGGGACCAGCAGTTGACGTAATGGCTATGTCTCTAGACTCCCATGTAGTCGACCGTGGTTCTAGCCCTAGACTCAGTGGCTTAAACTCACGCTGGGCGCGTATGCATGTGTGCCCAAGATCCCGAGAGGAGAAATGAGGAGAAGGGATTGCGGAGTGGCCATCCCCCATGTGGGGTGATTTCTTGCTTTCTATCTCTCTGTGTCTGTCTGGCGAGCGCACATGCCCTATAGCAAAAACCTCTACAAAAAAAAAAAAAAAAATCAAGGAGTCACTTGGAAGGAGAGACAGATTTTTTATTTTTAAATCACTGTTGAAACCTGGATATAAAAATAGAAACCCTGGGGCCAGCAGATGGCATAGTGGTTACCTCACTGGACTGCCACATGGCTGACCACTGTTCAAGTCCCTAACCCTGGTGGCTTAAAAATCATGCTGGGCTCTGGATTGTGGCAAGGTCATCCCAACACCCACTGGGAGGCGTTGATTTCTCACTTTCCCTCTTACTGTCTCTCTCTCTCTCTCTCCCCAGTAAGTGCATATTCTGTCAAAAGCCTTTAAAATTTTTTAAATTAAAAAAAGTCCCTTGTCAAGCTGAAAATAATAGAAACATTTATTAACTTTCTAAAATATGCCCAGTACTGTGCTAAATATTTATATGCAGTACTTGTATTAATCCTCACATGCCTGCTAAGGGGCAGATACTAAGAATACTTATATTTTAAAAGTGGGGAAATTGAGGTTCAGTGTATATTCAAGGTCAAATAACTAAGTTATGGTAGGACTTAGGTATAAAGTAGGTTAATCTAATTTCAGAGTGTTCTCTTAAACTATTACAGTTTGCTTCCTTTCATGAGATTATAAATTTCTTAGTCAACCTAAGTAAGAACTTGAAACTTCCTCAGCAGAAATACTCAGGAGCTCAGTGCACTTTCTTAGCAAAACAACTTTAACCACCTCCCTGCTTTATCACAAATGGAAGTATGAGATTTTATTTTCCCTTCTGTTTTTTGGAGGGGGAGGAGAGGTTGCAGGGGGTATATATAATCTAATGAAATCCTTTTGTTTACATAAAAGAGACTGAAATTAGTACTCTCATTTCCAGAAATCCATTTAGCAGGTGAAATTGAATGTCTCCCATTGAGAAGAGTGACTTAGAGGTAACATGACATCCAAGCAACATGACTAAGGGTGGGGAACGTGAGGGTCTCTCTGTGATTACATTCATTGACCATAATCATGGGACCTAAGGTAGCACTGAGCCTCTCTTAGGTTGTTTGTGGATGAGAAAATTGCCCTTCTATTTTCCCCTGTCTCGAGTCTGTGGCGAAGTCCAGTCTTTCCATTGACCACATTTCAGTCAAGACTTATCCTTTGCACTCTTTTGAAGCTTTGGGGACAATATCATGTATATGCCTAGCAGAAACCCTAACTTAACAGGGCAGTCTTAGAGATGGTTTCATCTAGTCCTCTGGGATGCCTGGCCCACGGAAAGTAGAAACCCCAGGCCCACCTGAGAGTAAGGATGCTTTGTTGGTCGCATATAAAGTAATGGCTAACGAGAATTTCAGTAACTGGAAATACACTATCTGTTTAAGAATAATGAAATCACTATGATGCTTTCACTTGTCTGGACATTGTTCTGTAACGTACTCTTGTGCGCAAGCTCATGTTCTCTTACCATGTAGAGTGCTACACAAGTACACACAAACATATACCATATAGGCCTATAGGAGTAGATTTATTAAAACTTCTGCATTTCTAGGAATAAAATAATTTATCACTGTGATAGTTGATTTTGGGTGTCAACTTGACTGGATTGTAGGATGCCTGAATAGCTGGTGAAACACTGTTTCTATGATAGTTAATTTTGGGTGTCAATTTGACTGGATTGTAGGATGCCTGAATAGCTGGTGAAACATTGTTTCTACGTGTGCCTGTTCCTAGACAAAATTGGTATGTGTGTCAATGGGCTAAAGGAGGATAAACCTACCCTTAATGTGGGTAGGCACCATCCATTCAGCTGGGAGCATGGGAGAGACAGAGGAAGTGGGCTTCTGTTTCATCTCTCCCTCCTCCTTTCTCTACCCTTCCTCCCAAAGTATGCTGCACATTCCATACACATCTGTCTGCTCCACTCCTACTCTGGGATTCGGTTCTTGGCGTGTTTATTCTTTATTCTTTCTGACTCTCGGCTTCTGTTCTACTGCAGTCAAACGTACCACAAGTTCTTTAATCTTTGGACTCTGGACTTACATCAGCAGCAGCCCAAGTGTTCTTGGGCCTGGAGTCTCCCAAAGGCCCCCTTTGGCCTTAAACTGTAACTATACCTGTTCCCCTACTTCAGAATCTCTTTCAGCTCTTTCTCCAACTTGAAGATAACCTATTGTGGGACTTCTTTGCCTTATGACAGTGTGAGATAAGTCTTATAATAAATCATTTCTTTTACATATCTGTTTATCCTGCTTGTCCTGTTTCTCTATAGAACTCTGATCAGTACAATTACTGATTTCTTTTTTCTACTAGGTATTGGGAACAAGTGGCATAGGTCAACTGTTAGATATACCAAAGATTTACCTCCTCTCAATAAAATATTTTCTATATATTTTTCCATTTTCAAAGAAACTTGGTAAACGGGACAAACTGTAGCCTATTTAGTGCTTTGAGAGCATAAATAAGAGTCAATGAAACACAAATGGAAGCTATAGCTTATCTAGGAGGAAACAGTCTGGAAACTGTGCTCTTTATCTGTACTGTTTTTTAGAGTGCTCAATCTTCAACTCTGCTAATCTAAGAGACTTCACTCTAGCTAAGCTTAAAGAGATTTATAACAACACTCTAAGGAAAATTTTCTTTGTTTGTTTTAGTTTGCTGTAAGATATGAGCAACCACCAGAAAGAGACAGAAACAAAGAGAGAGTGGGAAAATGAGAAATCAACCCCAAGGTGTGACCATGCTGCAATCCCTTCTCCTCCATACTCTCCAGACTTTGGAGAAACATACACATGTATGTGGCATGATTTTCAAGCCATCAAGTTCAGAACTCTAACCACACATTTGGCCATGGGGGATCCAGCTTTCTTACTCTTTATATACTGGCCCAGGAATTTTTTTGTTTGTTTGTTTGTTAGTTTTTAGTTTTTGCCATTGGGCTTGTGTGCTCACTGGAGAGAAAGACAGATACAGAAAGAGGGAAAGTGAGAAATCCCCCCCTCGGGGCGGGGGAGTGGCCATGCTGCAATCCCTTCTCCTCCATTCTCCTCTCAGGATCTTAGGCACACACACATACATGCCTGGCATGAGTTTAAGCCACTGGGTCTGGGACTTGAACCATGGTTGACTACATGGGAGCCCAGTGACATAGCCATTATGCCACTACTGGTCCCAAGGCCCAGAAACTTTTTATATAGAGTTTTTTAGTTTGTTTCTTTGGTTTTTGTTTGTTTGTTTGTTTGTTAGTTTTTAGTTTTTGCCATTGGGCTTGTGTGCTCACTGGAGAGAAAGACAGATACAGAAAGAGGGAAAGTGAGAAATCACCCCCTCGGGGCGGGGGAGTGGCCATGCTGCAATCCCCCTCCATTCGCCTCTTAGAATTTTGGGCATACATACACAATGCTTAGCATAAATTTCAAGCTACTGGGTCTTGGATTCAAACCACAGACATGTACGAGTTCAGTGCCCTAACCACCACTCCACCTGCTAAGGGAAATATCCAATACAGGGTTTTAATATAGGGATCTTCACAAAGGTGATCAAATGTTTATTGAGAATAGTCAACTCAAATTTTCTTGTCTTGTCTTGTCCTGTTCTTTTCTTTTCTTTTCTTCTTTTCTAAAAGAAACTGTGCACATGAAAGATAAAAAGAGAGACAGACAGAAAGGGTTTCATCTTCCCATGACCCCCTTTCCCCAGCCAACCAGCCTTCAGGATCCTAGGAATCTATGCAGTCACCCACCTAGTCTTTTAGAATGGCCAGGACCTAAACACAGTTACTATGTGGTTTCCAACATTGCAGGGTGCTAAAGTTACCACTGCAGCATAACAACTGGACCACAACCCAAAATCTCAACTAAGAGCTGTTTGCACTTTATATGGGTACCTCAGGCAGACCAATACTTCGGTTTAACTTTAAGTAGACACTTTAAAAACACATATTCCATGTTTTATTTAGTGTAAAGGCAGAGCAAAGAAGGAAAACCATTGGCTTGATCTTCTCTTGATCTTTAACCCTGCAATTTATCTCTGTCTTTAAATGTATATATCACACTTTGAAAAACTAGAAAAGAACATTTTGGAGTATTTATTATTATTCAGGTAAGTTTGTATTGGTGTCTATCCTACACACAAAATCTCCAAGGAGCTTCCTCAAGAATTTCTGTCACTGAATTCAGAAGTCTTTCTGGAGTTGAATTACATTTCCAGAAATCTCTTTCACATGCAAGAATCTTTTCTCCTTCCCCGGTAAAAGATCTCTGACTAGCTTTACATCTTATTATTCTTTAACCTAATCACAACCCCATGATTAATTCCTTGGTCTTCACTACTCTTCAGTGGGTGAGAGGACATACTCTGAGAACATCCATGCCACATGGTTCCTGGTCTTCCTGAGTGCTGGTTCTCCTCTATGAGTCCTGTGATGTCTGCAGTGTTTCATTTTGTGATGGGCTGTTACTTTTACATTTCAGGTCCCTGGCGATAATATTTATGTAATCCTTAATCTTGGCATCTGCAAGTGCTCAAAACTCACTGTAAGTCTGCTCCTTTTTAGAAGACTTCATTTCTTCCTGTCATGCTTATACAAAATATAAATTTCTTGATTTTTCTGTTTATCTTTGGGAAGGTTTCATTCATTTTATTTGGCCCAGCAGATATCTAAAATTTACATCTCTCTACCACCTGGATTCTCTCTGTCCTTTGAACACTTGATACAGTATTTTTTTTTTCTTTTTCTTCCTTAAGGTTAACTAAATAAAATTCTCTCATTTTTCTGTACCACAATGTTTCTTAAATATCATTAATAAACATCATGCCCTACCAGGTAATTAATAGCACAATGATGTCACTTTGTAATTATGTTATATCCAGTATTGTTTTGGCTACACATAAGCACATTTCCTCAGCCAACTTTATGCTAGTACAGAAACGAAAAGTTCCAGCTAGGAGAAATTTCAAGCTTTCTTTATTATTATTATTATTATTTTGAATATGTAATGGCAACAGATACTCTTGAAACAGAAATCATGGTTTTTTAACTTTCCTGGTATCAGACTACCTTTGCTCTCAGTGAGTTATTTAAGCAGCTAGAGAACTACATTGGTACCTATATATATATATATTCCAAGCATTTAGAGGCAACTGACTAATTCTCTGAGCAGTAAAATATTAACTCTGAGTTTGAAGTCTCTGCAGACCATCCCTTCTAAAGTACAAGGAAGTTGTATTTGACTAGGCCTTAGCTCATAGCCCCCACTGGTGAGTTCTGATGGTTTGCAGATCCCAACTGAGTCCTAGGAAGGGGATTTTGAGCACTTAAACTTATTCCTGAGACCTCTCTTCCTTTCACAGAAGATCTCAGCAAAGGACCAGGTCATGTAAACTAATGTGTTCAGCAGACTCCAATGCTACTAGGCTGGGAACTATTATGAAATGAGAATGAAAAGAAAAAAGAAAATCGAAGGAATTCATATTTACTGAGTTCTGTGTGTTAGATACAAATGAAGTCTTATAATTGTGGATATCTTCTCCTAAATCAGTTCTACTTTCATTAAGAGCATTTGACTTAAGCCTTACAGACTTAGTGTACTTTCTTCCCCTTGTTTTATTGAGAGAAAATTGACAAATAAATATTGAATAGATTTTAGGTGTACAGCATGATGTTTTAATAAACATACATTCTAAAATAATTACCACACCCAAGCTGATTAACATACCTATCATCTTACTTGCTTATCTTTTGGTGTGTGTGTACATGTGTATGGTGGGAATACTTCATATCTACTCTGATAAAAGATTTCACGTACACAGTATATTATTAACTATAGTTACTATGCTGGACTTGAGGCCTCTAGAACTTACTCATCTTGAAACTCAAAGTTTGCAGCCTTTAACCAGCATCTTCCCATGTGTCTGACCATTCTACTCAATTTCTCTAAGTTTGACTATTTATATTCCATATATAAGCAAGATCATTCACTGTTTGTCTTTCTGTGTCTGGCTTATTTTACTTAGCATAATGCTTTCCAGGTTCATCTGTGTTGTAGTAGGATTTTCTTCTTTTTTAAAAAAGTTTATTTATGTAATTTTTCCTTAAGACGGGAGACAGAGACTGACAAAAACAGACACCCACCAAGAGGCTCCTCACACTACTCTCTACCCAAAGTCCCAACTGGCCTGGATCACAGGTATATGCTCACATGCTCAGATGCCTGGGTGGTTCTAGAACACAGACCCAGTACCTTTCCCATGTTGATCCTGTCGCATTGTCACTGCACCACCAGCTCGCCCCAGGATCTCCTTTCCTTTTTAGGCTGAATATTATTCCATTGTGTGTGCTTGTAAATGTATGTGACAGATATATCTGTGGTTGAATATCTAAAACATTTTATTTATTCATTTATTGAAGGACATTTAGGTTGTTTCCAAGAAATCTTGACTATTAAGAAGAACATTGCAATGAAAATGGTCGAACAGATATCTCTTCAAGACAATGATTTTATGTCCTTGGATATATACCGAGAAGAGGAATTTATGGATCATATAATAGTTCTACTTTTATTTTTTTGAGAAACCTTTAAAATGCTTCCTATAATGGCTGTACCAACTTCAATTTTTTAATTGACAGAGAATGTGTGCACTCACAAAAGAGAGAGACAGAAACAGAAAGAAAGAGAGAGGGAAAAAGTGCCTCTCAGTGGAGCATGTTCATACTGCAATCAGTGCTCCAGTTCTTAATACTATTGTAATTTGGGACACCCATACACACACACCCAGTATGTTTTTCAAGCCACTAAGATCAAGATTCGAACTGCACTTGGCCATGTAGGATCTGATTCCTTTAACCACCAGGCTAAGGAGCTGACCATTATGCTGATTATACTACTAATAATGTGCACCAACAATGTTTTCTCCACATCCTCACAAATACCTTTTATCTTATGACTTTTTATTGATAGCTACCTTAACAGGCTTGAGATACTATCTCACAGTGGTTTTAATTTCATCCCTGATGATTACTGATATTGAGTATCTTTTCATATAATTTATGGTCATGTGTATGTCTCCTTTGAAAAAAAATGTTCATTCAGGTCATTTGTCCATTATGTAATCAAGTTGTTGCCTTGCCTTTAAGTTGTAAAGTTCTTTGTATATTTTGGATGCTAACCTCTTATCAAATATATAATCTGCAAGTATTTTCTTCCATTCAGCATGTTGCTTTATCATTTTGTTGACTGTTTCCTTTGCTGTGAATGAACTCTTTAATTTAATGTAGTCCACCCACTATTTATTGTTTTTTTCATTGCCTATGTGCTTATGCTTTTTGTGTTATATCAAAAAAAAATCATTAACAAGGTCAGTGTTCAGAGCCTGTTAATATTTACCTTACATATTGATGCTTCAATATTGGGTATGTATATATTTACAATTGTTAAATTCTTCTGATAAATTGACTTCTTTATCATTATATAAATACCCTCTTTGCTGTTTGTGACAGTTTTTTACTTACAGTCTTATTTATCTGATACAACTACTCCTGTTTTCTTTTTCATTCCATATACATGGAATATCTTTCTCCATCCTTTCATTTTCATTCTATGTGTGTACTTAAAGCTGAAGTGGATCACTTGGGACCAGCAGTTGGTATAATGGCTGTGTTGTTGGATTCCCATGTAGTCGACTGCAGTTCGAGTCCCAGAGCCAGTGGCTTAAACTCATGCTGGGTGCATGTGCGTGTGTGTGCTTAAGATCCCGAGAGGAAAATGGAGGAGAAGGGATTGAGGCATGGCCATCTCACCTGAGGGGTGATTTCTCACTTTCTGTCTCTCTGTCTCTCTCTGTCTTTCTGGCAAACACATGTGCCTTATAGCAAAAACCTCTCAAAAAAAAAGAAAAAAAGCTGAAGTGAATCTCTTACAAAGTAATACAGAATTGGGTGTTGTCATTTTTTTCTCCTTTTCTTTTATACAGTCACTCTATACCCTTTGATTGAAGAACTAAATCAATTTATGTTTAAAATAATTATTGAACAGTAAAGACCTAGTATTGACAATTTGTTAAGTGTTTTTTAGCTATATTACAGGCCATTTGTTCCTTTCTTCCTTTATTGTTTTCTCATTTTGTGATTTTTCTGACTTTCTATAGTGGTTTGCTTGCATTACTTTCTCTTTATCTTCTGTATATCTACTGTACGTTTTGCTTTGTCATTATAATTAGGCTTACATAAAACATCTATAGTTATACCAGTCTATTTAAAGATAATAACAACTTCAATAGCATAAGAAAACTCTACAATTTTATACCCACTACACATTTTACATTTTTGACGTCACAATTTACATTTTTATATTATTGCAGTTACATTTATTTTCATTTATTTTATATTCTTTAAATTGAATCTGTTTGGAACGTTTTGAGCTTTATATGCTTGGATGTTCATTTCTCTACCCAGACTTGGGTCATTTATAGCTATTATTTCCTTAAATAAACTTTCGGCCTCTTTATTGTTCTTTCTTACATTTCTGGAATTCACATAATGCAAAAGTTAGATTTTTGAAGTTTCTCATAAACCCTTCATTCTTTTTTCTTTTTTCTTCTTATTATTTTTTCAAATGACTTATCATCAAGTTCATAGGTTCTTTCTTCTGTTTGATCAACTCGACTGCTGACACTCTTACATTTTTTCATTTTATTCTCTGTATACTTCAGCTTCTGAAATCTTATTCAATTTTTAAGATTTCAGTTTCTTTATTGAACTTTTCATTTTGTTCATGTCTTATTTTTATTATTTCTTTGAGTTTTCTGTGTTCTCTTGTAGCTCTCTGAACATCCTTAAAAGACTTGCATTGTGTAAATGGAAAAAAATGACTCCATAGAGGAAGAGAAATGAAGGATGACTGCTAGACACTGGAAATAATGGGGAGGAGATAGAGAATAGGGTTATGTTGATTAATGGAAACAAAATCGCAGATAGAAGGAACAATGTCTAGTGTTATAAAATGCAGTGAGGATATTATGGTTAACAGCAATTTACAGTATGTAATCTCACAAGTGTTTGATGAGCATACTAATTACTCCAATTTAATCATTACACACTATATTCATATGCCGAAAAATCACATGCTAACAATTGTTATGTCAAAAATTATCAATTAAAAAATGGTAGAGATGGAGTCAGCAGGTGGCATAGTGGTTAGGGGTTGGACTCCCACATGGCTGATGACAGTTCAAGTCCTAGACCCAGTAACTTGAAACTCATGCCTGTCATGTGTGTATTCATGCCCAAAATCCCTAAAGGAGAATAGAGGAGAAAGGATTGCAGCATGGCCACCCACCCCTTGGGGGGATGGTGATGTCTCACTTTCTATCTCTCTGATGGGTGCATACCCTCTATAGCAAAAATTTCTCTCTCCAAAAAGAAAAAAAGAAAGATCTCACTTTCTATCTCTCTGGTGGGTGCATACCCTCTATAGCAAAAAGTTCTCTCTCCAAAAAGAAAAAAGAAAGAAGAGAAAAGAAAAAGAAAAGTAGAGGTTGCCAAACTGGATTAAAAAGGCAAAATAAACGAAAGGTTATATTGATTCCTTTGTCAGGCAATTCTTTGAACTTCATTTCTTTTAGATTGATTACTGGAATACTATTTGGGGTCTTTAGTGATATCATGTTTCTTTATTTTTTTATATTCCCAAAGTCTTGTATTACTACTTAACATTTACTTGTTTAATTGTAATTTCTTTTGCTTTTAAAAAATTTATTTAATTTTGGACCAGCAGATGGTGTAATAGCCATACCACTGGACTCCCATGTAGTCAACCATGGTTCAAGGCCCAGACCCAGTGGCTTAAACTCATGCCAGGCTCATGTGCATGTGTGCCCAAGATCCCAAGAAAAGAATGGAAGAGAAGGGATTGAGGCATGGCCATCTCCCCTGGGGGTGATTTCTCACTTTCTGTCTCTCTGTCTGTCTTTCTGGCAAGTGCATATGCCCTATAGCAAAAACTTTCCCCCCAAAAAAAAGAATTTATTTAATTTTATTTATTATCTTTTAAAAAAATATTTGCTGCATGGCACGTGTGCTCACCAGAGAGAGGCAGAGACAGAGAGAAGTGACAAAGCAAGCCATCAGGTTCAGGACTCTAATTGTGACTGGCTATGTGGATGTCAGCACTCCAACCACCATACCACCTAATACCCCTTTAATTATAATTTCTAATTGTATATAATCCTTTTACATCTTTGTGAGGAACAATATGGTTTTTTTAAGCATGCATACAATGTGCAATAATCAAATCAAGGATAGATGTGCATTTACCATCCTCAGCATTCAACACTATTGTATGTTATACACACCAGAAATCACTACTGGCTTTTGTAAAGTATATATTATTTGATACCAGTGTTCATTACTCTACTGTGGTACACAGTTCCAAAACCTATTCCACTTGTTTGTGTGCATCTTTTTGTCTTTTAACCAGTTTCTCCCCATTTTCCTATCCCCTCATCCATCATTTAATATCTATCATCACTGTCTAATTCTGCACTATTGGGTATTTTAACTTCCACAAAAGAGGGAAGACACTCAGTATTTATTAAGTGTAAACATACAGTGTTTGTCTTACATAGCCTGACTTATTTCACTTAGTGTTATGTCTTCTATGTTCATCTATTTAGTTTCAAATGCTCAGAATTTATAGTTCTTTATGACGGAGTACTATTCTATTGTATATAAATACCACTGTTAGACATATAGTTTATTTCCACATCTTAGCTATTTTAAATAACTCAATAAACATAAATGTGCATATATCTCTTTGACAGATTGATTCCTATCCTTTGGGAAATATACTAAATTGTGGAATTAGTTTTTTAGCTTTCATGAGAAAGCATTGGTACACATAAAAGCTGGTTGATATGTTTGTGTGCTCTCATATTGGATATGCTTATATTTATAACTGTTAAATATTTTCAGTGGTTTGATCCCTTTACTACTGTATAATGATCTTCTTTGTCTATTTTAGCAGATTTTAAATTGAAGCCTATTTTGCTTGATATCAGCACATCAATTCTTGCTTCTCGTTTGGTTTCCATTTGTATGAAATAACTTTGTCCAACCTTTTGCTCTCAACTTCTGTATATCTTCATTGATTAGGCAAGTTTCTTATAAGCGGCATCTAGAGAGTGCTGACATTTTTAATTCATTTAGCCAGTCTACATATTTTGTTTGGGGAGTTTAATTTATTTACATTCAATGTTATTATTGATATATATAAACTTTCATCTTCTATTTTGTTGGTTGTTTCTGGGTTGTTTTGGATTTAATTCTTTCCTTTTTTATGTTATTATTTATCCTTGCTTTTGAAAGTCTTCCACAGTGGTAGGAATTGAATCTTTTATTTTATTTTTTTCTCCTTGGTGTGATGGCACTACTGGTAAGTTTTATGTCTTCACATATTTTCATGGGTTACTTAACTTCCTTTAATTTCCAGATATAGGACTCCTTTAGATATTTCTTGAAAAGTAGTCTAGTATTAGTGAATTTTTTTGTTTTTGTTTACCTAGAGAAGATTTTATTCTTCCTTCCATTTTGAATAATAGTTTTGCTGGATATAGTATTCTTGCCTGACAGTGTTTTTCATCCAGCATTTTGTATATGTTGCTCATTCCCTCCATGCCTGTGGAGTTTCTGTTGAGAAGTCTGATGTTAGACTGATAGGGTAAAATTTATAGGTAAGTTAGCATTTATCTCTAAACATAGAAGTATTTTATTTTTGTCTTTGACTTTTGACATTTTGACAATACTGAATGCACTTTGGAAACCTTTTTATGTTAAGTCTATTTGGAGCCTTTGAATTTCCTGCATCTAGATGTCCTTATCTCTCTTTAGATTTGAGAAATTTTCACTCTATATTTTTTATAAAATAGATTTTTCTATGCCTTTTCTCATTCCTTCTGGAATGACCATGCAGATAGTCAGCTGCTTAATGATCTCTCACAATTGCTGAATACTATCTTCATGTTTTATCATTTCTTTTATTATTACCTAAGAACTGGTAATGTCCTATGTTTTGAATGGGCTGCACACAGCAAGGTTAAAGAGAAGTTGTGTCTCAGGGAGTAGTCAGATGCTTAGTTTGACAATTAAATGCCCTCCCTGGAATTGGAAGAAGAGGACTTCTTTGCCACCTGACTTTCTCTGTCACTGCTTTATGCCACTGTTCACCCCCACTGTTTCTGAGGACATTCGAAGGGTAGAATTTGCTCTCAGCCTGGATGCGCTATACAAGCAGTAGGCAAGAGGCAGGAGAGGGATCCTGCCATTACAGGAGAGAGTCCTACCTGGAGCCATCTCTCCACTGCTGCTATACCCCTGCTTCTATAGACACTCAAGGGTCAGGGCTCCCTGGCAAATGGTAAGAGGACCCAGAAGAGTGATCTCACCACGGTTGGAGGAAGTGGCCTGCCTGATGCTGGCTTTCTGAGAAAGGGGTGGGGGTGCTTTCTTCCAGAATGCAGTTTTCTGCTATGCAGTAGGAAGCAGGAGCTCACTTGTGCAACCTTCCTTCTCTCTGAGGAGCAGGGGAATCCCTGGTGTCCTTTCTGCCAGCTGCCCATCCCCACCCCTCTGTACTAGCATGCTACTCTGAAAGATCCTAAGAAGTTTCAATGCTGATAGCTCAGAGGGAAAGGCAGCTGATTTTAGTCTTAAGTCTGGAGGAGTGGTAGCACAGACCTCACAGTCTCTGAGGAAGAATGGCAAATGTCCAGATTCCTCAGTCTCTGTTGGCGGCGTGAACTCAAATCCACATTCTGTAAGGGGAAGGGAGTACATGTTCACAGTCCTTGGTCTTTGGTGGGAAGAAGACCAGACTGTTTGTCACATGAGAGGGGTTGGTGGGAAGAGGGGATTCAGTGTCCTCTCTGAAGCATGACCATGGGTCGGTTAGTGGGGAATCCCAGGTAAGGTTAGCCACGAACCTTGTGGATAGCCTTCCTTTCGAAGTCCATAGAACTGTTAGGAGAGTTCCTGTCCTCTCTTCCCTGTATCCAGCCTCTCCCAATCACTCAGCCATGTCATTCACCTCAGTATCATGGCGGGGTGAGGATGTAATAGGACACTTAAACAGCGTCCCCCATATCAGAGACAACAACTGGGTGCCCACTCTCTGTACTCTCACTTTCCCTGGGGAAAAACTGTAAGAAAACGGGTTTCACATGGCGTGGAGCTGTGCCGCCTAGGAGAAGGTCTAGGAAGGTTCCTTGTACCCTCTTCGTGTATACACTTGAGTTCTTTGCTCTGATAGTGTGCTGGCACTTCCACGCTGGACTCTGACAAAGATACTCTGTTCTGTGGGAAATTGCCAAAACTAATGCTTCTGCTAGAGGATGATAGCAGAAATATTCTACTAGGTCGTCAGGGAAGTCATGACATACTTTTTTGTTTTTCTGTGCAAAAATGAGGCCTGACTTTGCAGATAATCCAATACCATCTTGCTGACAACACTACTCACACATCTCTCTGCTAAAATATCCTCTTTAGAACTGATTCAAAGTACTTTTAAACGCTGAATAAACTTTCCCCAACAAAACTAATATCCCAAACTTTGTGAACAATCATGGGTTTGCTGTACCAAATTACTAGTTTCCCATATAATTTATGTGCTAATTTCGATTTCAATTTCACTGTCAATCCCATCTGTTATTGCTTCAATCCTAAATTAATGAGGCAAGCTAGAGCTGGAAAATGTCAGATCATCTGAGGGCATCATTCTTTTCTAAGGTCATATAAAATGAAAAGTACTTTTGTCATAATTCAACAATACATCCCATTTTATAGAGTCATAACACGTTGGAACTGAAAGGTTTGTAAAATATCATCGTACCCAGATTTATAGGTAAGAAAACTGAGATCCAGGGAGGTGAAGTGATTCAGTCATGCTTTTGTAGCCCATGGTCCTTTATCCATTGTCTCTAGCTTTACAAGATCGAAATGTGGCCTTTAATTCATCCAAGGGCTACCTAAGTTCTTCTACTTTCATGGACAGGCTAGGAACTCCCTTCCTTTGTAGTACTC
>NW_006160061.1:4378019-4382853 GCF_000334495.1 Tupaia belangeri chinensis
CTGCTGAAGCAGAGAAGTACTGGAGTTGCTTCCTTATCTTCTAACGCTTAGGAACACAATTAATCAGGATATTTCCCAGTCATTATACTAATACTTTTATATGCATTGTTGCATTTAGTCACCACATAAATAAGAAAACAGAGGCTTTGAAAGGTTAATTGCTTCCCTAAATGGCATAGGCATTAAGGTGAAAAGGCAGCGTTCAGAGACTTGGGGGTTGTGCTGCCAGCCACTGGGTTTGAACGGTTCTGCTTTGCTGACCTGGATCTCTGCCCTCACAGTTCCACCCTCCTTTAGTAGCCTTGTTTGATTAAAGAGTTCTTGCCAAAAAGTCTCTGAGCTAGTATCTTCTCTAGAGGCCCAAGTTGGTAGGATTCATTATATCTTGATCGCTTTTCTGAATTCCTGCCTAGAAAATCTATCAACTCTCCAGCAAAAATTCTGACGTGGCATTTTTGCCCGTCTGCCTTCCCAAGCTTCACATCCTGGAGGCCAGCACACTGCCACACTGAGCAGGACCAGGCAGAGCAGCTGACTGGGAATATTTACTTACAGATAATTCAGGAAGAGAAGGAAGCCCCGGAGGAACTGAGACTCAAGATCAATTGGAGACAGGTCATCAGCCTTGTGCACGTTATGCTGAAGCATTATGGATCCTTAAGGGAATGGAGAGAGATTGTAGATTGGTCAGCAGGAGAGTGACAGGCCTGAGTCTGTGAGATTAGCAAAACCAAAGATTTCTCTAGAAGTGTGACAATATTTAGAGAAACTTGATGCAGAATGCTTCTCCCATCTGCTGTGCCTCTCTGAGTCTTTCACAATCTTCAGAGTAGAGCTCAAACTCATTTTCTGTATGGAAATCTTGTCTGTCACAGGGGGTCACAGTGATCTCATTGTTCTGAACTCCTCCAACACTAAGAGCCCATGTGCCTAACTCATAAGTGAACAATATGCTGTAACGTGTCTTCCCTTGCTCCTATTACAGCCTGGTTCAGAAGTGATGATATATGTCTGTAATCAGTATTGGTATAATGTAAATTTATGTAAATTAAAGCATATTTTTGACAATTATATTTGTGTGATATAAACCATTTTGACATATATATTTTTCAAAATTCATTAACTATATATATGTAATTTTTACCTAAATAATGATATATATTTAATATAATATATAATATACAATATTAGCTCATCAGCAAAGTCATGACACACTTTTGCATAGAAAAACACTGAAAAATATGTCATGACTTTTCAGACAACCCTATATACATTTTATATATATAAATATAATGTATATCTATAATATTTGTGTAATTGCAACCACAATCAAGATAGAGCATATTGGGGCCAGTAGGTGGCATGATTAAGGTGCTGTATACCACATGACTGATTGTGGTTCACATTCCTGACCTGGAGGCTTGAAAAGCACATTGTGTGTGTGTGTGTGTGTGTGTGTGTGTGTGTGTGTATGTGCAAGGGGACTTCTAAAAGTCTGTGGAAAATGGAATTAAAGTATGTGTGTGTGTGTGTGTGTGTGATGGGGGGGTAATTTCTCATTTTCCCTCCCACTGACTCTCTCTGCCTCTCTCCAGGAAGCACACACTTCCTATGGCAAAAACCTTTAAGAAAATTAAAAAAAAAAGATAGAGCATATTTTCATGACCTCAAAATGCTTCTCCTCCTACAATAGTCTCTTTTCAGCCCTGATTCTAGGAAACTATTAATCTTAGCTCTGATGCTAAAATTCTGTTTTACCGTAATGTCATATAAATAGAATGATGTGTTAAGAGGACTTTTTGTCTGACTTCTTTGATCATTCTAATGATTTTGGTGTTTAATCCATGTTACTTTATAAGTATGTAATTTCTTTGAAATACAAAGTAATATTTTATTATATAAATAAATCATACTTTTTTTTAATAAATCATACTTTTTAAATTCCTTCACCAATTGGTAGACAATTACTTTCTATTACAAATAAAGCTGCTATAAGCATTTACATACGTGTCTCTTTTAAAAGGTCATTTATTTACTTCTTCCATGAGTGAGAGAGGAACAGACACAGACAGACAGTACCCTCAACAAGATCTTGATGCCATGGTCTACCCCTCGGCTCAGGCAACCCCCAGATCACAGACTTGCAGATACTCGGCATAGTTAAGGAGGTCTCTGGAAGTGAAACTGGAACCTCTCATGTGGGTCAGCCTCTCAAAACATGTTTTACTTCTGTGCCATTGTCTGGCTCCTGCATACAGGTCTTTTTGTGTATTTATGCTTTCATTTTTTTTTTTGTAAATATATAGAAATGGCATTTTGGGATTGTATGGTATACCTATATTTAACCTTCTTAGAATCTGCCAAACTGTATTTCACATGGTTGTATTACTTGGCAATCCCACCGGCAGTGTATGAAATTTCTAGTTGTTCCACATCTTTGTCAGCACTTAGCTATGTAAATCTGCTTAATTTTAGCTAGTCAAGTATGAAATGGTAATTTAATTTTTTTAGCTTTATTATTTTTAAGAGATTTTTACTATAGGGCATGTGTGTTTACCAGAGACAAAAAGTGGGAAATCACCCCCAGGGGGGATGGCCATACCGCAATCCCTTCTCTTCCATTCTCCTCTCAGATTTTGGGCATGCACACACACATGCTCCACATGAGTTTAATCCACCAGGTCCAAGACTTGAACTGTGGTCTACTCTGTGGGAGTCTAGCAATATAACCATTCCTCAATATGCTGGTCCCATTAATTTAGCTTTTATTTGTATTTTCATAATGATTAATGATATTAAGAATTTTTCATGTGGTTATTGACATTCTTTTTTTTTTTTTTTTTTGAGAGATTTTCACTGTAGGGCGCGTGCGCTCGCCAGACAGACAGAGAGAGACATAGAGACAGAAAGCGAGAAATCACCCCCCAGAGGGGATGGTCACGCCGCAATCCCTTCTCCTCCATTCTCCTCTCGGGATCTTGGGCACGCACGCACACGCGCCCGGCGTGAGTTTTAAGCCACCGGGTCCGGGACACGAACCACGGTCGACTACGTGGGAGTCCAGCGACATAGCCATTACGCTAACTGCTGGTTCCCCCGTTATTGACATTCTTATATCTCCTATGAATTCAAAGCTTTTACACATTTTTAAAATCACATTATCGTCCTGATTTGTAAATTTTTTAAGAAATAAACTTTCTGTACAATATGCACTTATTATGTGCTTGAAAATATTTTTTCTTAGCCCAATGACTTGAATTTTCAATTTTCTTTATAGTGTCTTTCAGAGAGTAGAAGTTTCTATTTTAATGAATCCCAATTACTATTCTTTAGTAGTTAAACTTTTAGTGTTAAGAAATGACTGTCTTACCCAAAACAGCAAAGATTTTCTCCTGCATTTTCTTCAAGGAATATTACGGTTTTAGTTCTTACTGTGAGGTTTGTGATACACTTTAAGTTTATTTTCATATGCAGTACTAGGTAAGTGGAGGGTTTCATTTGCCTACAAATGATTATTTCAGCACCATTTACTGGAAGACTTGTCTTTTCTTTACTGAATTATCCTGAAATCCCTGTCACTTGACCACATATATATAGGTCCATTCTTAGACTCATTGTCCCATTGCATGGCTGCATATTTTCCCTTATGCCACTACTCTTTACATATTAACTTCTTATTTAATCCTGTATAGTTCTTTCTTTCTTGGGCATTGAGTCCCAAATGAATTTCCCTGTTAGGTGTTTCACACATGTTGTCAAAATGCATTACTAGAAGAATTGAGCACATCCTGGTGACTCCACAGGAAAAAACTCAAGGAAGCTCATGCCTGGTTTCCTATGGACTTTGCCTCAGGATTCTTTTGCATTTGCTAATTTTAGTTTTCATCCTTCCACTATAATAAATTACAACAGTGAGGATGACTATACACTGCATCCTGTGACTGTTCCTAGAAAATCATTACAACAGGAAATTATTGGGGGACCCTTGTCACAGTGTCTGTCTTATCTTCCTGTCTAGATTGCACATCTTACCAGGACAAAGACTGTAACTTAATTGCATTGAAATCCGACCGTAGTGCCGTGTACCTGGTAGATATCTAATATATATTGGTTGTTTGAGACAAAGGACCTAAAGAGTTGCAGACAGGAAAGTTTCATCGGGTCCATAGTTAGGCACAAGACTTAAATCTAGAGAAATATGTTAGTGAACCAAGGAGGACACTGTTAAATCACTACACTTGTGCAATCTTTTTGAAGAAAAAAAATAAATCTTTGTATTTATTTTGTATGCAGAGTACATTTTCCCAGCAGTTAAAAAAAAAAGAAAAGAAAAAAGGCAGCTGTAAGCCAAGTTCCCCTCCCCACATCATGGCCTTATATAAGCTGTTACAAGTCATGAGGGAACCAGTCTATAAAACCTCCGGTCCAACAATTCTTGCCTGGTGGTTTGGAAATATGCCCATTATTCAGGTAGCCAGCACATTTGGAAATGTATAATGCTATAAATAAATAAACAATTTCCAGAAGATTAGAAATCTGCACTGGATATTCAGAAAAGTTGAGCAAGTTTACCTTACATAGTTCAGCACAATAGAAAAAATGATTTCAAATTAACACAATTCACAAAACTAGTAAAAATTAAATTTTTTGTTCCAATTTAAAAATATACAGTCATCATTATGTCTACAGATGTAATGTAGAGCAAAAGATAATTTTTTTTAAAGTACAGAATTTACAAAATAAATTTTTATCTTATGACTTATCTCAGTTCAATAAATATGGAAAAGCTTAAAAGTACATATTGTTCTCTATTTTTTTTTTTTTTTTTTTTTTT
>NW_006160061.1:4383129-4383855 GCF_000334495.1 Tupaia belangeri chinensis
ATATTTTTTTTTTTTTTTTTTTTTTTTTTTTTTTTTTTTTTTGAGAGGTTTTCGCTATAGGGCGCTCGCCAGAAAGACAGAGAGAGACAGAGAGACAGAAAGCGAGAAATCACCCCCTAGGGGGGATGGTCACACGGCAATCCCTTCTCCTCCATTCTCCTCTCGGGATCTTGGGCACGCACACACACATGCCTGGCGTGAGTTCAAGCCACCGGGTCCGGGACTCAAACCACATTCAGCTACATGGGAGTCCAGTGACATAGCCATTATGCCAACTGCTGGTCCCGTACATATTATTCTTGAGATGAAAATAATAGATCTGGCTATAACAATGATTGAGTTAAATGCTAACAACTTTGCACTTCAAATCTGAGCTACAAACTTGTACAGAATTTAGTTTAAAAATAGTTTTGTGTCTGAGTGGTACTCCTACTCTGGATTTTTGTAGAAGCACTGTCTAGAATGTCCCTTACAGGGGAATAGCAGTTGGCGTAATGGCTTTGTCGCCGGACTCCCACGTAATCCACCACGATTCGAGTCCCAGACCCAGTGACTTAAACTCATACCAGGCACGTGTGTGTGCGTGCGTGCCCGAGATCCTGAGAGGAGAATGGAGAAGGGATTACGGCGTGGCCATCCCCTCTGGAGGGTGATTTCTCACTTTCTGTGTCTGTCTTTCTGGTGAGTGCACATGCCCTATAGCAAAAAAAAAAAAAAAAAAAAAAA
>NW_006160061.1:4383886-4418873 GCF_000334495.1 Tupaia belangeri chinensis
AAAAAAAAAAAAAAAAACAAACAAACAAAAAACTCTCAAAACAAAACAAAAAACATAGACTGTCCCTTATATTCCATGTAATTACAGATGTTGTTATTCACATTTAAATTGGCAGTTGTTTATATACTGTACACTTTCATTTAAAAAAATACTTGGATTCTTTATAAGAAATGTGTGCATTAGGAATAACTGTAATTAAGCTAATTCTTTTTTTGTACCTAAAAATATAATGTAAATTCTCATAGACACAGAGAATTCATTCTAAGCTACTGAACATTTTTACCTAAATGTTGGCAAGGACTAGTTGCATACAAAATCCATTGTATCATAAGGAAATTCCTCTTAGCACATAGCTAATAATCAATATCCTAGAAACATGAAAAAAACTGAAATTACATTTGCAAAAGCCGTGCTATTTTAAGGCTGCCCCTTATTAAATCTTTCCATAGCCTGGTGAAGAATCACCCTAAAAAATGAAAACATCAATAATGCTGTCTGCACTAAGTAGTTTTCCTGAAAACTACTGAATTTATCCCTTTAGGATCAGCTTTTCCATTTCTATAAACTATTGAGTTATAAATTTGGTGTACTGAGAACTTCTGAGTTATAAAATACTTAGAGTCTTTCTTACTTTTTCAAATAAATAAAATGAAAATCACTTTGTCTAAGCATCTAAGTTTTTTACTATGCAGTTCCTGAATCCATGTTTTGAGTGCCCCGACACCCATTTGTGAACTCTATAATAAAGCCTACGCAGAATTTCTCTGCATGTAGGGTCCCTGAGCTCAGGACCCAGGCCAAATTAGATCAAATGCCTCTAGACTCTAGCAAGCCTGGGTACTAATGGCCCTTCTGAGAGGATTAAAATTCCAGCAAAAGTAAGTTGTGTTATTTTACTTTTAAAGATTTTTCCCTTCTATGTTTCATGTGAATGAAATCTTTTATACAGAAAACACATCACGGACAATGAAATTATTTTCTTTTGGTAGATTATTCTTTACCTTAGGAAATACAGGGAAAAAAAAAAAAAAAAAACCTGGCAGAAAGAAAGAACAGGCAGAAAGAAAGAACAGTAGTGCTGCTGATAAAGATGACCCAAGAAATTATTTCTTTATAATTGAGAGGCAGTTTCTTCATCAGGGAGATAAGAGTTGACTTCACAGGAAAGATGGTTGCCTTTCTTCTAGATTGGGGCATCTTCACTAGGTGTGAAATATTCAAACTGTTGACCAGGTAACCCTTGATGTTGCTGTGGTCATTAAGTAAGCCAGTAATGTGAAGTTTTATTAACAAGTGTCAAGTTATTAGTTACTGCTTTTTGTTTTGCTTTATTTATCACAATGTAAGAAACTTTATTTTTCTGATTATTAAAATTTCCATGTGTCCTGAAAAAAATCAGTTTAAGGAACAAAAAAGTTACCTAATCTTAGTACCAAAAATATGCATTAATACCAGAAAAACTGTTTTCTCATTTTACTGTTCATGGACACACAAGCTTAGAAAAAGTGGACAATATTATCATGTGATTATGTAACCTAATCATTTTTTTTAGTTAACTCAGTGTGACCTAGCTATATTTAAATATACCCATATTTATATCTTTATATATGATACTTAAGAAAGTTCATGGAAAAATGAAATTAAAGTTTAAGTTTATTTTGAAGTGAAAAATATTTTGAAATCCATGCATAATATATTCATAATGTACATTTTGTATGAAGTTTTTAAAGACCTCTCACATGTTGTGTTGTTTTTTGTTGTTGTTTCTTTTTTTTGACATTTTAAAAGTTTATTTTATTCATGAGAGAAAGTGTGTACATGTGAACATATTTGTTTCTTTGATTTGTTTGTTTTTTAGAGAGACTTTTGCTATAAGGCACGTGTGCTCACTGGAAACCCAGAGAGAGACAAAGAGACAGAAAGCAAGAAATCATCACCCAGAACCGATGGCCACGCCACAATACCTTCTCCTCCATTATCTCCTTGGGATTTTGAACATGCACTCACACGTGCCCAGCATGAGTTTTAAGCCACCAGGTCCAGAACTCAAATCAAATCACTGTCAACTACGTGGGAGTCCAACAATGTAACCATTACGTTATCTGCTGGTCCCATGTGGTTTAAACTTACATGACCACACCATCATTTATTTACCCAATATCCCGGTTATGTACATTTAGGTTATTTCCAAATTTTAATTAAATAATATTGCAGTGAACATTCTTGTGGAATTAGCTTTGCACACTAATCCTATTTCTAGAGAAGAAACTTTCACAAGTGAAATGCCTCGGTAAAATGGCATTGAATTTTCAAGACTTTCAATAAAAGTTGCAGAAATATTTTATTTCCACCAGCAGTTTATTAGTGCTTATTTTTCTGTTTCATTGGCTGAATATGTCATTAGTTGTCCTCATTTTTTTAAATCAGTACCAGTTTAATAGGGAAACTTAGAATTTTATTTTTGCTTTGATTTGTATTTTTTTACATTATTACTGAGATCTGCTATCAGTTTCTATTTCTTTTTATTAGTTATTCATGTCTTTTTCCTTTATTTCTCTTTGGTTTTTTTTATTCTCTTATTATGAATATTATTTTTCAATAATTTTGACTCTGTGTGTCATACATGTTGCAACAAATATTGTAGTATATCCTTCATTTTTTACCTTGGGTGTTTCTTTTAAGTGTTAGTTTGGAAGCTACTTCTAAATTATTTCTGAATGAACAAATAGATGGATATGCATAAAGAAACAGAATTAGGAAACAACAGAACAACAATTTAGACCCATGTCTTTTTGCGACGGCCATAATTTTATACTCTATTCTTCTCAAGTTTGCTTTTCTTGAATTTCTCTTCCAAGTACATGTTTCTCACAAATATAAAAGGAGTATTTGAAAATGTGGTCCTTTCACTAAAGATATCATTCTCTTCCACAGTCCTTGGGAGTCCCGGATCATCGTAAATAATGCAATTTCTGTGCACATCCCACAAGATCCAAACTAGATGGACTGAAGTCAAGCTGTCATGCCATGGCAGTCACTTTTCTAAGCACAGCAACACAGAGTCCTGTAATAATAGCTATGGGGAGAGGCAATTCCCATCTGGGATCTCGTCTAATTAGCGTATCTGTTGATCTGCCCACATGCACAGCCTTAATTTTCACAGAGACGGGAAATAATTCGTAGGACTTAGCAATCACTCCTGTTCTTATCTGTTTAATACATATTTCCATAAAACTTTGAATTTATAGTGATAGTAAATTGACACTTATTGTATGTCAGATGTTCTTGTATGTGCTTTATACTTATTACTCATCTAATCCCACAGCAACTCTAAGTGATAGATGCTATTAATATCCTTTTTTTTTAACAGATGGGACATTGAGACACAGAGAGGTTAAGTAATTTGCCCAGCACTGCATAATTTATAGGTGTGCAGCTCGACCAAACAGACTGTTTCCAGAGCCTTTGCTGCTCACCACTCACCTGGGCTGCCTCTCTGTACACTGCACCGGCACATCATGAAGTGCTGGAGCAGAAATGATTGCATAGACAGACAGGGCCTTGTCTATAGGGCAGGGGCACACAAGTGCCAAGCCAGCCCCTACGATGATCATAAAGAGATAATTCATCCAGCGTGGATTTCAGAAGCCAGAACATTCAGAAAATCTCTCCTAGAAAGAGGTGCCAAAGGGAATGAATGACCCACAGCTGCGGCGGTGCTGCTGGGATTCCATCGTCTGTGATCGGGATCACATGGGGGTCCAGGTTCACTTCCAACCTAAAGTCCAGGCATGGTGGCAGACCTGTAATCCCAGCCACTGTGGGAGGCTGAGGGAAGAGGATCACAAGCTCCAGGCTGTTCTATCCAAAAAAGAGAAAATACATTAATTAGTAAAGAAGTAGTCAATTAATAAACACAGACTTTAGAACTAAGCACAAGTTTTTCACACTGAAAACTCAAAACATGAGAATAAAATGTATAACTTGTCTTTTCAAGTTTTCCATTCTCCTGGGCTGGTGATTTCCTTGAATGTCCTGAAGAAAATTGTTCAAGCCTTATCCCACGTGCTATGGGAAGGTCTGTACCTCTACAGCTAGTCAGACTTTCTGAGGAGCTGGATTCTCTTGATTACTTCTTGTGTCAAATTTATCTTCCTGATTCATCTCTTACAACTGCTTTTTTCCTTTCACTGTTTCCTCTGACCCTCCAGTGACCTTTTCCAGAGGCACAAATTTAGTGTACACAAACTGCTTTTATTGAGGGTTGAGAAAGAAACTTAATTTTCAGACACTGTGGTGCTAGTATTCCGTAGCCGCCGCAGCCTGAATTTCTCACTGGCCATCTATCTCTTTGAGTCCCAACTTCTGCCAATGGATAGTCTTCTGATCGCTACAGAAATCCATTTTCTTTCTTTCAGCCATAAAATGTGTCATAAGTAAGCCCTTCCTTCAATCAAAGCCCAATACCCTCAGTGCCCACAGCCTCAGCTTAGGGCCTGCAGCAACTATAAATCAGTCAATTCACAACAAAGAACATTTGCTAATTCTGCCATTCTGTCAATAGATTTTTTTGTTTAAAAATATTTAACAGTTTCAAACACATTTTGATGTGGTAGAATTTCAAAGGAGTACAAATTAAAATATTTTTTTAAGACTGTAGAAGGAAATAATTTTGTGAAAAGAAGAGAAGAGGATAGAGGAAATGAATGAGGCATGAGTGCCTGGAATTTGTCTCTAGAGTGAAGTTGAACAATGCACCTTAAAAGCATCCAGTGTTGGGACAGGAGTGGTGGTTAAGGGCACTGGACTCCCACATGGCCAACCACAGTTCAAGTCCCAGACCTGGTGGCTTGCTTTCTCACTTTCCCTCTCTCTCTCTCTCATTCTGGTCAAATTGAAATAAATAAATAAAGTTAAATAAAATAATTGTTTTTTTTTTTTAAAAAAAAAGCACCCAGTGTTTACTTTTTGTTTGCATTATGTTGGTTCCTATAGAAGTGTTAGCAACTCCTCAGACAGTATATATGGCAGTTTGAGAATTCATTTCTTCTTACATGTTTTAGAAGCCCATGTCTGTTGTCTAAAACAGTGTGTCTATTAACGGCAAAAGTTTAGCTAACTTCAATTTTCCTCCTACTTCCCTGTATTTGTGGTATGTGACATTCCAGGGTATAATATAAACATAATGAAGGGAAAAATTCATTAACTATAAATCAGGAATTCTGCATATGTCCTGGATATATTTAGGAATTCAGAGGCTACAAAGTAAGAGTGATAAAACTAGGTGATCTCTAAAATTTCTTTTGGCCCCAAAAGTCACTTAAGATTTAGTTGGTACAATAACATCCAAATGATGGCCAAGGTGCATTGGCACATCCCCCCTTTTAAACAGACTTACTCATTCCCATCTTGGGAATGTTGCCAGCTGAGTCCCACCTCCGAATGGCCCTCATCCTCTTTGAGGATGTCCTAAATCTAATAAGTGGCCAATGCAGGGAGTATAATGTTCTGATCCCATGTTCAATTCAGAACAACCCTTAAGTCCCAGTCCAGCTTCAAATATGGCTGAGATCAGCTGAAGCTTCTGGTACAATTTATTTTAGTTTGGGGTTTTACTTTCTTTTATTTATTTATTTGTTCCATGAGCAAATGAGCAAGAGATAGAGAGAGACCGCCACTCCCAACAGGATCTTGATGCTGTGATCTACCCTCAGCCTCCGGCAGCCATGGGCACATCTGAGGGAGATCTGCGGATACAAACCTGGAAAGTTTCTTTGTGGGTCAGCTTTGCAGAACAAGACATTTTACTGCTGTGCCACCAACCAGCCCCTCTGTATTTTTGTTTAACTTGTCCTGTCAAACTCTGTTTCCTTCACTTGCTCATAAGTGTTGTTGCTGAGAATGTCCCAATCAACCTCCAGAAAGAATGCAGGTGTCTATCTGGGAATCTCTTCCCCAGGAAACCTGATAAGAAGGTTGATGTCGAAGGTGGTTGAAAGGAGGCAAATCCCAAAATGAAAATTTGAAGGTAGGCCCTGTGTGGGTGGAATGGGGCAAGGGGAACTCCATCACTGTGATGCGTACAGTAATGATAGTCCCTGTCCTGTTATGGCCATATAGTTGTTACAGATTTTACTGGTCATGAACTGGGATTGGACCCTAATGGAAGGCAATGTGCTGGTAGGTGCAATATTGCAGATATGAAAAGAGTTAAGGAAAGTAGTGGCTATCGGGGCCACTAAACACTTTTCATTTAATGTCATCTATAGAGGACTATAAAGAGATGAACAAATCTGGGCAGGATTAATCGCCAATTTAAGGCAAAGAGTGAAAAAATCAAAAGCCCTCCTGGCAACATATATACTCTGACTTCCAGAAGGGCATAAAAAGCTAAGCCTTTGGTCCAGTACTTAATTATTAGGTGTGGTGGAGCACTAGTAAGATTCATTCTCATTTCCAGATAGTCCGCTGAGCCAAAGGGCAATAATTAGAAAGAGATGAGGCTCTGAGTCTGCAATAGGAATGCTTAGGTCCATGCACTTAAGAAACCTGAAATCCCGGGACCAGTAGTCGGTGTAATGGCTATGTCGCCAGACTCCCATGTAGTCAACCATAGTTTGAGTCCTGGACCCGGTGGCTTAAACTCACACCTGGCGCGTGGGTGTGCATACGTGGGTGCCCAAGATCCTGAGAGGAGAATTGAGGAGAAGATATCAGGGCATGGCCATTCCCCCTTGGGGGTGATTTCTCACTTTCTGTCTCTCTCTCTCTCTTTGTCTTTCTGGCAAGTGCACACACTCTATAGCAAAAAACTCTCTTAAGAAAGAAAAAAGAAAAGAAAAGAAAAAAAAGAAACATGAAATCTGAAAGCCTACTGAGTCATTTGGACATGTAGGTTTAACTGCTACCTTTGAAAGGCTAACACCTTCCCTTTGGCTGGAGACAATGCAGAAGCCTCTGCCTTACAACACATCCCTTCTTTCCCGTTTGCATGAGGTCTATCCATCCTTTTTCTCCCTATCATTATCCAATACGTAGACCATGTCATGATGCAACCAAACTAGATACGCACTGGATAAACCAAAGGAGAAAATGGACAAAATTTTGGAAAAAAGCTACAAGACCTAACCAATACATACTAGAAGGAGCAAAAAGAGTGTGCATAGGACCAGATCCTGGTGGTGTTGAGTCAATGTGGAGGAGGGGAGAGGGACCTAAGTTGAATAATGAAAAGTTTAACATTATAGAAACCTCTTCTGTGCTAGTAAGGACCTCAGAAAATCAGGATGACATGCTGTTGATAAAGCTCTTTGAAGCTTATAGGAAGTGATGGTCCACACAAAGTATTAGGTTGGTCCAAAAGCAATTGTGTTTGTGGACCATAGATTTTAAATCATTATAAATCACTCAAATACATGTTTATTAATCAAATTAGGAACCATTACATCAATTCATTGTTGCCAATGAGAAATAAGTTTGTTTATTCCTATAGCATAAAAATCCATGCTTCAGGACTCAACAAACTCTTGGAAAGCATCTTCTGCATCTTTCTGGTGGTGGAAGCATTTTCCCTGTAAAAAGGTGTTGAGGTCCTTGAAGACATAGTAGTCTGTTGGCAAGAGGTCACATGAGCATGGCAGATGAGGCAAAATTTTATAGCCCAGTCAGTTCAGTTTTGAAGTGTTGGTCGTGCAACGTGCCGTCAGGCGCTGTCAAGAAGAACTGGGCCCTTTAGACCAATGCCAGCTGTAGACACCATTTTCAGTGCATCTCATCAGTTTGCTGAGCATTTTCCCAGATGTGATGGTTTCACTGGGATTCAGAAAGCTGTAATGGATCAGACCCCACTAAACAGTGACCATGACAATGACCATGATCTTTTTTTTTTTTTTTTTTTTTGGTGCAAATTTTATTTTGGGAAGTGCTTTGGAGCTTCTTCTAAGTCCAGCCATGGAGCTGGCCATCACTGGTTGTTGTACAAAATCCACTTTTGGTCACATGTTACAATCCTTCCAAGAAATGATCATTATTGTTGCATACAACAAAAGAAGATGTCACTTCAAAATTATGACTTTTAAAATTTTCAGTCAGCTCACAAGACACCCACTTTTTTCCAACTTATTTCAAATGCTGAACAGCCTACAGAGTATTCTACATTGAGTTCTTCACCAATTTCTCGATGATTGCTCTCAATTGGTCATTGTCAACTTCCAATGGCTAGTCACTATGCTTCTCAACTTCAAGGCTCTTGTCTCTTTTGGAAAACTTCTTGAAACTATCTTCATTAGCAGTTCCTGGGCCAATGCATTATTGATGCAGTGAGTTATCGCTACTGCTTTTTGACCCATTTTGAACTTGATTAAGAAAATTGCTCAAATATGTTTTTTGTCTAACATCATTTTCATATTCTAAAATACATATGAAATAAACAGAAAGTAATAAGTCATTACTACGCATCTTTACATAAAGTGAGAAATAGGCATTAAAATAATGTATAACAAAATCACATTTATTTAAGAATATATCCAATATTAAACAGCAAATTTCAACAATGCAAAACTTCAATTACATTTGCACCAACCTAAAAAAACAGAAATTTTAGAACTGTTACTGTAGATGGTAGAACAAGGGATTGTTTGGCTCAGAGAAATGGGCATGATAAGTGGATATCTTATGCAAAACCTGAAAAACCATCAGCTGACTATATGGCATCAGAGGGCTTTGCAGACATCCATTTATCAAAGGGACAAGAAAAGTGTTTGCCACCAGGAAACCAGGAAAACAGAGTATGGAAAAATTCACTGGTGGTTGATTAGAGAAGATGCTGTTACAGTATTGGCCTCCAAACTCCCATGAACTTGCAAACTTTACTGTACCTGGGGACCTTTAAAAACTATTAGGCTGGTTATGCTGCCTAGTGGGAAGGCGGCTGGATCCCAAATGGTTGGCAGCCATGTGGCTGGAATTCTGTCTTCAGCTGTGACTTGAAAAACACACCAGGCACATGGGCATGTGTGTCCTAAATCCAGACAGGGTGGAGAAATGGAGATGACCATGCCACATCAAAGGGTGCTTTCTCTCCCTCCTCTCCCTGTTTCTCTGGAGAGTGCATGCACCCTCTGGCAAAGACAAAAATTCTGATCACTGGCTCCCATTTTAGACATTGTTTTTTAAGTAGCATAGTTTCCAAACTGGGTTATCACTGGTTTTACTATAAGCTTACTAGATGACTCTAATATGTAGCAAAGTTTGAGATTGTTGCACTATAAAATATTGAATAACAATGACAAAATGCCAGTGCTTGATTATCAGACTAGGTGATTGCAATTTATCATAATGACCAGCAAAGTCAAGGTGGCATCCAAGGGGGCCTGAACCACACAGAACTCCGAATATGGCCAGGGGCAAGGTGCATGGGCAGTCAGCAGGATACTGCAAGAACACGCAGAAGAAATTGAGTATCGATGAACACAGGGTAAGGAATTCCAGCTCAATAAAACATCATGTTCCTCATCTAGTTCCTGAATATTAACCAGTGTTCAGATCCAGAACACAATGACTCAAGGAATATCTGAGTTCCTACCTAAATAGAAGGACCTCCTAATTTACTAGTGGACTTATTGCTACTTATTTGGGTGTGTTCCCTTGGAGAAAGGAAATACCCAGACATTTCAAGACTATTGAAGAGTTTTTCACTACCTTTGTGATCTGGGGAGCAGAAACATGATCCTTCACCTATCCTTGAAGTAGGGGTGTGTGAGAATCAAATAGTAAGTGATGTCTTGCCTTAGGTCCAGCTCTCAGTGTTTACTGGGTACACTGATCCCATCCCCATCTCTGCATCCCAAGTAGTCATTTTTCAGGTCCCTGAATGCATAATGGGAGTGAACATACTTGGTATACTTGACACTGTGCATTATTCCCACACATTTCCTTTCCTTTTTTTCTTTCTCTTAAAGAGAGATTTTTGCTATAGGGCACATGCACTAGCTGGAGAGACAGAGAGACAGAAAGAGAGAAATCATCCCCCCAAGGGGGATATCCAGGCCACAGTCCCTTCTCCTCCATTCTCCTCTTAGGATTTTGGGCATGCACACACATGTGCCCAGTGTGAGTTTTAAGCTGCTGGGTCCAGGACTTGAACAGCAGTTGACTACGTGGGAGTCTAGCAACATAATCATTACACCATCTGCTGACTCCAACCCCACATGATTTCTTTTGATCTGAAGGATTAAGACCTATTGTCATGATAAGACAAGTAGAAATCTCTAAAGTTACCTCCTTACTCCAGTCAAGTTTAAAAAAAAAAAAAGAGTCACAGAAACAGACATTAGTGAGACATTAGTGACATCCTTAAGGACATAAGGCAGGCAAAGGGAGTCGTTCCCATCATATCCTGATTTAATTCATCAGTATGTCCTCTGAAAATGAGTAATATCAGAGGTCTGTTATAAGTCCATCTAAGTAGAATTCTCAGTTTCAGCTGCCATGCTGTATGTGGCACATTTGTTAAACAGATTAACATGATCCCAAACACTTGGTGTTTCGACATTGACCTGTGGAATGCACTCTACAATCCGTGTCAAGAAGGAAGATCAAAAGCAGTATCCATTCACAAGACTTACACCCTTAACTCCAGGACAAAGTTATTTTTCCCATCCTCTATTGTAATAAAATCTAAAGAGACTTGAACCATCTTGCATTCCACAGAATATCACATTTGTCCATTATATCAAAAGGTCATTTTAATTGTACTGGATGAGTAAGAAGTGGCAAGTACTGGAGACTTTGGTAAGACGTGTATGATGTGGAATATAGAAAACTAAATTCCACAAAGATTCAGAATGCTAACACATCCCTGAAGGTTTTGAAGGTCCATTTATCTGACTCGTGCCAGGATATCACACTACAAAATAATAGACCGAGTATTCCATCCCATTCCTTCACCATCTTGAATAGAGCACAATATCTGGTAAGTGACTTTGAGCTCCATATGCAATGTGTTTCCTACTTGAGAGCCCTCTACCCTTCACCAAGTGCCATAGAAGACTGCAAGCCTTACGTGGAACAGAGCAGGAGAGGGCTCTGCAACAGGGCTCGCCATGGCAATAGAGCTTACTCCTTCCGATATAAAGAATCAGTGTGGGGATAATGGTAAATGCCAACTATGTTCATTCCAATTATGCATTAGGTGATTTACCTGGGATTGGCATAAGCATGGCCAAAGGGCACACATCAGCCAGTTACTGGAAAGAGCAGACTCCTATAACATCCATCTTTGAGATCTTTTCCGCAGCTCTGTCCTGTGACTGGATCCCTAATAACAGACTAATAGAAAAAGAAAAAAAGGTAAGCTTGATTAATTAATATGTCAGCTCAGACTATGGGTGCCAAGTCAACAGTCCTGAGTAGCAGCAGTGATGGAAAGTCCCCTTGCCGACCTTGATTTGGGTGATGCACCTGAACATCCACTAACTTTGGAACGACAGGTGGCCTGAGAATGCAGATGGGCACTTAGGCAGTGGCTGAAGGGTTTTTCTCAGTTTGCTAGAGATGCCATAACACAAAATCACAATCTGTGTAGTTTGAACGACAGAAACTTACTTTCTTACCATTCTGGAGGCTATGAGTCCAAGATCAAGTGCTGACAAGGTTGGTTTCTCCTGAAAACTCTCTCCTTGATTAGCAAATGCTACCCGTTAAAATGCTTGTCATTTGTGCATACATATCCCTGGTGTTGGTTTGTGTGTCTTTATCTCTTCTTACATAGACCTAGAGATTGGGGTGGGGCCCACCTTAATTGCTTCACTTTATCTTACTCATCTCTCAGAGAACTTACATCCAAGCACAGCGCCATCCCTTGATACTTAGTGCTAGGGCATCAATTTGTGACTTCAGAGGTGAGGGCAGGATGTAATTCAGCTCTTAACATCTTCTTAAGGCCTACGTGGAAAGAGACTGAAAGGGTCAAGGAGATCTGAGGGAGAGGCATATGGACAGACTTTGCAATGCACATCAATTTAAGACTTGTTTTTCATTCATACACACATGAAAGGGTGTAGACCATAAAAGAGGTACCATCATATAGACACAGTGTTTCAGCCAGTGGTTTTCAGGCTGCCCCTTCATTGTTTCTCTAAGCCTGGCACATGGATCAATGATTATAGTAACCACGGTAAAGGACAGAAGTCATGTATGGTCCAGCAACATGGATCCTCCATTCAAAAAGCTGGACTAATTCCTGCCACCAGTAAACGGTTAACTTGATAAGCAACAGAAATCTATGCTAGCTCCCTGTGATGACAACATTTCTCAAGGAGAACAACTAGCCATAGTGTGGCAAGTTGATTACACTGGATACCTTTTACTCTGGAAAGTATCCCATTCATCTGGAAGCAACACAAATTCCAGGTACAAGTTTGCATTTCTTGTCCATAAAATGTCAACCATTACTACAGGATTTACAGTGTTCAGTCCACTAACATGACAGCAAAGAGGTAGGCAGAGGACCAGTGGATCCAATGACCCCATCACATGCAGCACCACTCAGAGGCTGAAAGCCTGATGGAGCAATAAAATGGCCTTTGAAGCCACCTGCCCTGAGACTTCATAATTGGGATGTTATTCTATATAGGAGCCATGACTAACATAGGTGTGGAGGCCCTTCCCTTTCATGTTAAACTCAAATTTGTTCAGCAAATGGACTCTGCAATGGAGACAGACATGCAGAAAGTCTATGGGAGCGTAGTCACATCAACAGCACCTGTGAGGGAGAGAAGGACAGAGCTAGCACTGGGCACAGGGAGCTGAACTGTGACATAGTTGCATAAAGACTTCCCACTGATCCCTCGGGTAGTGCTGGAATAAGATGGGGTCCTGAAATGCTGTAAACTGCCCCTGGTGAGGGACATAAACCTGCTTTCTCACTTTCTCCCTCACAGCCCCTTCTTTGCTCATGTGAGTTTACAGTGAGGGCAGTGGAGAAAGAGATGAAAAAGAAAACATCTAGCATTTAACCCTTGCCTTTTAGTCTGGGGGAAGGAGGTGATTTCATAGGGCAAGTCTACTCAACATCTCCGCAGCACCCAGAATACTTGGATTGGAAGGGAAGAGGAGCAGGTATTTCAACAGCCAGTAGTTACTTAAGCTCCAAGGGATCTGGTTACCTCCATTGATGGCTTTTCCACTTGCATGCCTTCTCAAGCAGTAGTTCTCAGAAAAGAGAATTCAAGAGTAATTATATGTTAGAAATATCTGGCTTCATGGTGGGGTGCAATTGAACCTGTGAACTGCACCTTATCCATTTAACCTCCTTTTTCTCTTGGTAGCATGAAACCACGCTCACTGGAAAAGTCTTTTAAGCCTTTCTCTTTTATCCCCTCACCTTACTATCCGCAAACTCTAGTCATTCTTCTATCAGTTTTCTTTTCTTTTTTTTTTTTTATTTGAACTGTGCCTTTTACTATCTCAAAAGCGAATATTTACTCCACACTCAACCTTTCAGAATTACTCTTGGGCAAATAGAAGTTTAGATTCACAGGAACAGCTATTATGGGATATTAATAAGAAATTTAATAAGATCTGGTAGAGAAATCCATTGAATATACACTGAAAATATTTTAACCTACAGATTTCACTTTATCTTTGAATTTTTTACATAACAAGCCCTTATGTACAGAATCCAGCTGACTCTCAACTCTAATGAATTAAAAGTACTGATTTGTAACCAAGCGCAACTCGGTGGAGTTATTATCCGAGGTATAATACATTTATACATATCGTTGGCTATTTTTAGGAGGAAGAAAGGAAATTCACACGTGCAAACCCATAGGAGCCTGAGTCTTAAGGTAAGTAGCTCCAGGACCCAAAAAAGCCTTACCAAGAAGTGCAATAGTAGAGAAGAGACTTCATTAAGAACAATTATTTATTTAATTTTATTATTACTATTATTATTATTTAATTTGATACAGGGCACATGCACTCACCAGAGAGAAACAGACAAAGGGAGAGAGAGGGAAAGGCGAGAAAGCATGCTGCCAGGTCCAGAATTCCAATGGCAGCTGGCCATGTAGGAGTCCAGTGCCTTAACCACTCACTAGAGAGAGACAGAAAGGGGGGAAGGGGGAGAGAAAGTGAGAAAACAAACCACCAGGTCGAAGACTTGAATTGTAGTCAGCCATGTAGGGGTCTGTCATCTTAACCACCACACCACCTGCTGGGCCCAAATATTTTTATTTTAACAATGCTCTCCTAGGTGTAAGTTCTGTTTTAACTTAAAGAAATAACAGCCTGTTGATATTTGGGGTTTATGTTGGTAGAAAAACTCATGACTTGTACAAGTCACACTAAATAGCCATTGCCTTTTTTACCTACATCTTGCTCTTTTCAAAAGCTCCCAGTAGGGAACCAGCAGGTAGCGTAATGATTATGTCGCTGGACTCCCACGTAGTCGACTGCAGTTATTGTCCCGGACCCGGTGGCTTAAAACTCACGCCGGGCGCGTGTGTGTGCGTGCCCAAGATCCCGAGGAGAATGGAGGAGAAGGGATTGCGGTATGACCATCCCCCCGGGGTGTGACTTCTCGCTTTCTATCTCTATGTCTCTCTCTGTCTGTCTGGTGAGCGCACGCGCCCTATAGCCCTCCAAAAAAAAAAAAAAAAAGCTCCCAGTAGTCCCAAATTTCCATGTATAAAAAAAAATGATCAAACACATTCATTTTTTGAAACATTTTAAGACAGTCATAGGTGCCAGCAGGTGGAGTATTAAAGTACTGAACTTCCACATGGCCAACAGCTGTTCAAGTCCCGGATCCCTCAGCTTGAAACTCACACCAGGTTCATGTGCATGTGTGCCCAAAATCCCAAGAGCAAATGGAGAAGCAGGGATTGTGGCGTGGCCATGCTCCCAAGGACTGATTCCTTGCTTTCTCTCTCTCTGTCTCTGGTAAGCACATACACCTTCCAGCCGCTCAAAAAAAAAAAAAAAAAAAAAAAAAAAAACAGGTCAGAGATCATGAGATGCTGTAGAAAATACAGTTCTGAGGGTCAGTCAGGGAGCATTTTGCTAGTTGTTCATTTTCTGAATTAGATTCTGTAATTTGACAAAAATGTAACAGAATAAAACTGGTTCAATCTAGTTCGAAAGAATTCACTCCATCAAGAATCAAATACTGTAAAGAATCATTTTCCCCTGGAAAATTTAGGGGTGTTAGAATATTTTTACTTTTTAATCCAGTTCTAGCTTTGTAATTAAAGTTATCTGTCTTAATAATAACAAACACTTATTTAAGGCTTCAGAGCACTTGCTGGAAAATGATTATTTGATTTAGCAATTGCTTCAGACAGTCCACCAAGATCTATGCCTTGAAAAAGAGCCCTGTGTCCCGACCGTAACCTTTAAGAGATGAGAGGAATAATCTGAACCTGTAGCAGCTCCACTACTGTGCTCCGCAGTATAAATATTCCTGTCTTTGACTGGCATTTAGCATTATAAAAGAAGAATGATGTCCTCTATTACAGACGGGAAAGAACCATCAATTCAGCTTACATGAAGATTTTCTAGGTTCTTGCATCAATCATTTCATAAAATTATTGATTAAAAGAAATAGAAAAAGGGTGAAATGGCATAAATAATTTAAAAACATTGTAAACTTGCACACTCTCAGTGTTTTTGAGCTTAGGATATAGCTTTCAGTTCAAATTTAACCTTCAAACACAAATGTCATGGAGTGTACCGTCACTTTACTGAGCATCCAAGGGTGGTCAGTTATTACTGTCTACTGAATGCACACAATTAAACACCCATTATAGCACATATAAAACCCTAGGGTTCGGTTACTGATTTTTCCTGTTTTAATTATTAAATTTACGTGAATATTAAAAAATAGGACATATTCAAGTGTGTCGTTTGAAGAATTATCACAAAGTGAAATAAAATGGATACATCAGGAACAGAGCTTCAACAGCCCCCAACTGCCTCTTCTGTGCCTCCTCTCCTTTTATAGGTAATGATGAATTATTTTTAACATCATATATTATTTTTGCCTCTCGGTGAACTTCATATAAAACAAAACAGTACATATGATTGTATGCATGAGTTCTATTGCTCAATAATATAGCTCTAAAAATCATCCATTTCTGTACATCTACTCTCATTTATTTTTATTGTCAAAAAACATTCTACTTTCTAAATGTACAAAAATATTTATTCACTCTGATATGTCTGTGCATTTGAATATTTTCCAGTTTTGTAATACTACACAAACTATTTTGCTATGAATATTCTTGTACATGTTTTTGGTGCACACTTGTAAACTTTTTTTTTTTTTTTGACATACGGTGTGTATGTGCTTGCCTTATAGAGACGATGAGCAGAAAAGTGAGAAATCATGCCCCAGGGAGGGATGGCCATGCTACAGTCCCTTCTTCTCCAATCTCTTCTTGGAATTTTGGGCAGCCATGTACAGGTGCCTGGTATGAATTTCAAACTGCCAGGTCTGGGACTTGAACTGTAGTTAGCCATGTGAGAATCCAGCACCTTCACCACTACCCACCTGCTGGCCCAACTTGCAAATATTTCTATAGAAGATATATAAAAAAATAAAATATTCTGGTTCATGGGATATACTTATATTCAAACACTAGCATACAATAACAAAGAACCTTCTCAAGTAGTTGTGTCAAATTACACTGTCAGCAGAAATTACACCTACATTTATCACCTACACTTGACAAAGTCAGCCTATTTAATGTTTAGTAATTCTAATGGTACTCAGTTATTATCACCCATGGAAGTTTAAATTGTGCTTCACTGATCACCAAGAAGTTGGAGAGCTATATACTTATTGACTTCTTAAAAATCCTTCTTAGGATATTCAAGTTTCTTGCCTGTTTTTATATTAAGTTGTGTACCTTCTTATTAATTTGAAGAAATTCTGGAAAACAACTTTTGTTTTTGCCATAGTGTGTGCATGTGCCACACATATTGAGAGACAGAGAAGGAAAAGTGAGAACTCATTCCCCCTGGGGAGGACATCTGCAACACAATCCCTTCTTCTCCATTCTCCTCTTGGGATCTTGGGTATGCATGCACATACTCTCGTCAGGTTTCTCAAGTCACCAGGTCTGGGATTCAAACTGAAAAGTCAACCATGTCAGTTTCAGCCACTTTAACCATCACTCCACCAACTTGTCCAAAATTTTTTTTTTCTTTTAAGAATTATTTATTTCCTTCATTTATTTATTGACTTATTATTAAATTTGACCCAGAGAGAGAAAGAGTGGCAGTGAGAAAGCTAGCCATCAGGCCCAGGACTCAAACCATGGTTGGCCATGTGGAAGTCCAGCATCTGAACCCCCACGCCACCTGCCGCCCTTCCCCTGGAGTCTTTTATTAGGTTATACATGTTACAGATACCCTCTTTCTCTCCTGGACTTATTTTTCACTCTCATAATGATGTCTTTTGATAAACAAGATTTTTAGTTTTATAACCAACAAAATATCATTATTACATTGTTCTTTTTTTTTAATCTCAACACCAATAAAACATCATCCTAAGTAATTCTTCTATTTACATATTGTTATTATCTTTTTCAGGTAGATCTATCATCCAAATAAAACTAATTTTGTTTTAATTGTAAAGCAATGATAAAATTTTATTTTTCTTTCCATAGTAATTCCCAGATGATATTACTAAAAATAATTTCCTTTCTCCATTGATCTACAGAGCTACTTTTGTCATGAACCAAGTGTTCGTGCATGTTTGGGCTGGTTTTTATGCATCTTTTCCTTTGGACTTTTGCCTATCCTTGCATTAATAGTACATTTGCCTAGTTCTTATAGCATTATAATAAGCTTGGATATCTATGCTGATGTCCCAATATCTTTTTAACTTGCCAGAGAGCATGTGTGTGAGAGAGAGAAGGGAGAGAGTGAGAAAACACCTCTATTGGACACAATCACACAGCAATCATTTCTCTTTCATTTCTTCCTCCTTTTGGTGTTTTTGTCATGCAAGCGCATGTGCCCAGCATATTTTTCAGGCCACTGGATCAGAAGCTTGAACTGTGATTGGCCACATGGGAGCCAGCTGCCTCAATCACCAGGTCATGGGCTGCCCTTTAAGTCCTTACATTTAATTCTCTTTTTTAAGATCATTTTTGCTCTTCTTGGTTATTCGTTTTCCATATACATTTTAGAGTTTGTTTATAATTTTTTTATAAAATAATTATGTTAGTTTTGATTTGAGTTTCATTGAGTACATAGATTTAGGAGTGAATTCTTATAAATAAAAAATGGAATAACCCTTCACTTATTTACATTACCTTTAATTATTTCAATGATGTTTAACTGTTTCTCTATAGAGGTCTCTATACTATTAAATACAATGCAATTTTTCCAAGATATTTTATGTAGATTCAATCCTATCTCTTTAATTTAGATATTATCCCAGCTAATATTGTGACTATCATGTATTTTTATTTATTTTTGTTTGTTTTTGCTTTACATAAGTACAAATTTTTTTTGTATTTATAGATTAACTTGCACCTGACAATATGTTAAAATGGTGTATTGATGGGACCAGTATGTGGCATGGTGATTAAGATGCTGGACTCCCACATGGCCAATCATGGTTTGAATCTTGGATCCAGTGGCTTGACCCTCATGCTAGGTGTGCATGTCCAAAATACCAAGATGAGAGTGGAAGGAAAAGGATTGTGGCATGGTAATCCCCTCCAGGGGATAATTTCTTACTTCCCCTCTCTCTGCCTCTCTCCAGTGAGTGCATGTACCTTATGGCAAACATGTAAATAAGAATAATGCATTTATTCTAATTATTTATAGATTCTTTTGTACAATTATTATATTTATGAAATAATTACTTCTCTCATCTCACTTAATGAAAACCATAGTTGCCTAAATCCAACACCTTGTACAACAGCAATCCTTGACTCCTTTCTTCTACTTACATCCCACAATCAATTTAGCTAAAAAATCATAAATGGTTCTACCTTGAAAACATATATAGAATGTTCACACTTTTTGTTAATTCTACTGAGTTAACATCATCTCTGACTGGAATTATTGTAATAGGTTCCCTAACGAGTCTTTCTGCTTTCAGATGTGGCTTCCCTTTAACCAATGTGTGACAGAGCTGCCACCATGATCTTATACAAAGTACTGATAAGTGAGAGCTCTCTGCTCAAAATTTGTCATACTCTGGGGACCAGCAGTTGGTGTAATGGTTATGTCGCTGAACTCCCATGTAGTCGACTGCGGTTCAAATCCCAGATCCGGTGGCTTAAAATCACGCCACGTGTGTGTGTGTGCATGCCTAGAATCCCAAGGGAAGAACTGAGGAGAAGGGATTGTGGCGTGGCCATCCCCCCTGGGGGGGGGATTTCTTGCTTTCTGTCTCTCTGTCTCTCTTTGTCCTTCTGGTGAGTGCACGTGCCCTATAGCAAAAAACTCTCAAAAAAAAAATTTTTTTTTTGTCATGCCCTGCATCTCACTCAGTGTAAAATCAAAGTGTAGAGCAGACCTGGAGGTCTGATAACTCGATCTGGGTCATCCTTGCTTCCTTTACTTCATCTTTTGCTATTCTCTCCTATGATCACCACCCAACTGGGTAGATTTCTCTGCTATTTTTTGGGCAAGCAAGAAGCCCTCATGCCACAGGACATTTGTACTCATTTTCTCCAAGTATTTTCTCAGAGAGGCTTTCTCTGACCTATCCAAGGTGTAAACCATTCTGTCTATGCTCCTTTCTTTGCTTAACATTTTCCCATAGTACTTATCACTCGCTAATGACTTTAAAACATATTATTTTTGTTTATTAGATGTCTCTTTCCACTAGAAAGAAATGTCCTTTTAAGGACTATAATTTTGTCTCCTTTTTTCTTTACTATAGCCTCTGTGTTTACTACAGTGCCGGGAACATACCTGGCACTCTCTAAATATTTATTTATCTATTTATTTGTTTATTTACTTGTGCTTTTCCCAGAGGGTGTGTATATTCACCAGAGATAAAGAGAAATAAAACATCCCCCTCAGTGGGGCATGATCACATGATAATCCTCCTTTCTCCATTTCTGTACCCCCTCAAGATTTGGGGTACACATATGTACTGGTGTGTTTTTCAAGCCAACAAGGCTGGGAAGTGAACTGTGGCTGACCACATAGATCTGGCTTCTGATACACTGCACCTAACCACTGTGCTACAGGGCTGGCCCTCTAAGTATTTATTCAATGAATTAATAAGGCACATATTTTTAAAATGCTATAAATGTTCAAGTATTAGTTCAATGTGGATTTATCAGGGAACTCTTCTGAAAATAGGTGGGTATTAAACTTGGTAATCAACTTAAAAATATTTACTATCAAACATACATCAGAAACTGTGATAGTTAATAACAATAGGTGAAGAAACAAAAATGAAATCTAGTTTCTCACTTCAAAGCATGCAAGCTAGCCATACTTGTCTTTCTTCTTATTATCTACCTATATATCTGTCTATCTCTATCTTCTAAAACCTCTTCCTTACTCTAAAGAGATTTAGGAAAATAGTTTTGGAAAGTTGTGTGGTTCTCTTCCTTTACCATTGGAAACTTCATGCCATAACATTGAGCTTTTTTTAAAAAAAAAAAAAGAATTATTTTATTTTATTTATTAGTATTATTTCTTTTTATTTTTGCAATATGCTACAGGGCACATGCACTCACCAGAGAGAGACAGAAAGAGAGAGCGAGAAACTGAGACAACAAGCCACCAGGTCCAAGTTTCAAAACACAGTCAGTCATGTGGGAGTCCAGCACCTCAACTACCAAGCCACCTGCTGCCCCCAACATTGAGTTTCTTCTATACTTTTCCTGCATTTTTTCCTTACTCTCCAAATCACTGTTAAAGGATATATTTTTTGAAAAATTTAGAGTTGAGTTTTAAATATTATACATTAAGTCAATTGTGAACAAATAAATGACAAAACAGCAGTAGACATCGGATCTCGGTAGTTTTGTGTGGGATTGCCCTTAGTACAGAGGAAAGTTAACACTCCAACCTAACATTTGCTATGCTGCACACAAGCACTCTCTGGGCACAGAGGGAAGTGGTTATACCAATGAAACATTTCCCTTCATTCTCTTCTTTCTTTCCATTTCAACAGGAAAGATTTATAGAATAATGTAATTTATGATTCAAAACCATGATTTTTAGTGGTTGCTCTAACAGTGTGGATATCAAGAGCTGACCAGTTCAAGAGGCCAGAATGTGGCACAGCAACTACTCAGCTGAGCCTACATGGGAAATCCCATGTCCAGGTCCTGGTGCCTCCCAGCATACACAGGGCGTGCACACATGCCTGTCATCCAGGCTTGTTGAAGCAAGGCTGTGAAGACCCTGTTAGGTGTGGCTGGCTCTCTCTCTCGAAAGAAATAAATAAATAGGAGTTATATTTTGGGAGGACAACAGCAAATTGAAACTTGAAACTAGGTCTGCTAACAATAAGAATACAGTTATTATTATTATTTTTTTTTGGGTGGGGGAGGTTTTTCCTCTAGGGCACATGCGCTCACCAGACAGACAGAGACAGAAAGTGAGAAATCACCCCCCGGGGGGAAGGCCATCCTGCAATCCCTTCTTCATTCTCCTCTTGGGATCTTGGGCACTCTCACGCACACACGCCCGGTGTGAGTTTAAGCCACCTGGTCCAGGACTCAAACCATGGTCGACTACATGGGAGTCCAGTGACATAGCCATTACACTAACTATTGGTCCTGAACACAGTTATTTTTATTCTGCCTGATGTCATAGTCAAAATCTTATAAAGGCTATAAGTTAAATGAGGCGAGGTTAAAAAAATTCTCTCATGTTTTTGAGACTAAAGTTTTTGCATTGATAATAGTGACATTTTGATGCTTACAAAATCATCATTAGTGAAGTATTATTGTTCTCCACCATACTTTGCTGTCTTACTTCTCTTCTTGTAATCTTGTAATTATACCAATTTTGGAGATTTGTATAATTACATTTTTTTTTTTTTGGAGAGGTTTTGGCTATAGGGCGCGTGTGCTCACCAGACAGACAGAGAAACAGAAAGCGAGAAATAACCCTCCCGGAGGGATGGCCACGCTGCAGTCCCTTCTCCTCTGTTCTCCTCTTGGGATCTTGGGCATGCATGCACACGTGCCCGGCGTGAGTTTTAAGCCACTGGGGCAGGGACTCGAACCGCGTTCGACTACATAGGAGTCCAGCGACATAGCCATTACACTAACTGCTGGTCCCTATAATTACATTTTTTAAAAAGTAATGTCAGTTTTTAAATTTTGCAAATTTATCATTTAATTATCACAGGCTTTTTTTTTTTTTTTTGGAGAGGTTTTTGCTATAGGGTGAGTACACTCACAGAAAGACAGAGAAATAGAAAGCCAGAAATCGCCCCTCAGAGAGGATGGCTACGCCACAATCTCTTCTCCTCCATTCTCCTTTCAGTATCTTGGGCACGCACGCACATGCCTGAGGTAAGTTTAAGCCACCAGGTCTGGGACTTGAACCACAGTCGAGTGCATGGCAGTCCAGCAACATAACCATTATGCCATCTGCTGGTCCTGTATCACACACTTTTTAAGATCACAAAACCTAATAAGGAAGCTTTAGTGTTCTTAAAATATTTTCTTTATTCATTTTTATCTTGGTTTTCTTCCATAAATAACTGATATCATGAAAACAAATGAATGATATCAATTTGATACAAGAAATCTCTCCTGATGAAAATTACCTATTTATTCTCTGCAGAAGTGATTAAGGTTTCATTCTTCCCTCAGTGCTTCCCCACCAGGAAACTTACAGCACTCATTTGTAGGGGAAAAAGGAAAATGTCATTATTATGAAATCACATTAGAGGAAAGTGTGGTTTTATTTGTTGCAAGAAAGAGTCCAGGAAACTAAATTGCCTGAAACCACTATTCTTTCAGAAAAACCTATGGACTTCTGAGGGAACTGCCAAAGGGCAACGCAAACTCCACATTTAGCGGCTAGCAAACTACTGCAGCATTTGTTTCTTGGGTAAGTGGATTAAACTATATATGAGACAGATCATAATCAACATACACCTACATTTGACTCAAGTTTATATATAATTACATGCAAGTAAATTTTTGTCAGTCCACTTTATCAGGAACATTTCCAAATTTGCCAAATTTCGAAAGTCTTTGCCATTGGCCACACTATTGCTTTAGTACTTTTTAACTGGTATTTCATAAGCCTGACTATATGTATCCTGTTGATTAAAATCTATTTCTTTTTTATGCTCCTAGGCAGCTGCCAAAAACAGCAATGGCTAAACTTAATAAGCAACATATCTGTAATTGTTGGAACAAGTTTAGATCCTAGAAAATATGACTGCTCATAGATTGTATTATGGCATATGGTGCTATTATTATCAGTTAAAGAAGTCCAGCCATGAACGGAAAAAAAATTCTACTTTTAAAATATATGTCTATATATGCCTTTTTTCCTGTATAGATGTAATGAGAATTACTTATGATTTGCCTATATACTTCAGAGATCAGACTGAATTGAAAAAAAGAAATCTCATAGTCACGAAAAGACCTTTAAATTCATTTATCACAAAGCAGTCTGATGAGAGAATAATAGATGTGTCTCCTTCTTTCCAATGGTTCGGTAAATGAGCACCTCCACTGATCGAGAAGCCCCAAGACTGTGAGCAGAGACACTTCCGTTACACGGGTCAGTATGGATGGGTGGGAAGAGAGTTGTCGGGTGAAATGATGAGCATAAGCACAGAAGAAAAGGCCCAGATGAAAGGCAGAAGTGAGAACTAGTTCAAGACACTGAACAACCCACGTGTGACTGGAACACAGAGACTAGGGAAGAGTGAAGGCTCAGATGGAGTTGCTGATGTGATCTGGGACCTGAACGTGCACAATCTTGGCAGAAAGACATGACAATGATTTTGGCTTTAAAGTAGGGACAATGTGAAGTCCAACAAAGAGAAAAACAAAACAGAAAGGAATTTAAGATATACGGTGGTGTGATCATGGTCACAATTGCATCTCTAAAAGATTACTCAGAAGAACAACCTAAGGGGAGAAGTCTCGGGACCTCTCATGAGGAATGGAGTGTGGATATCCAGGAGATAGGATGGCATCCTGCACTGTGGTAATAGTGTCGAGATGGAGGGAATAGAATGGGCTCATGAGAAATAAAGGGAACATTGTCCTCTTCCCAGACCATATCCCAGGTACACACTTCATGGTCTGTCTGAACATGGTCCCTGGCTGGGATGCAAAACCCATGCAAGTTCAGCATCGATCATCATAGTTATTAGCTACTGTAGGATCTGCTAGTTCAGGTTCACATGGCATTTTCCACACTGTGCTCAGCTGATTTCCTAAGAGGCAGAGAGGAGCAGTGTGTGGTATGTCACGCGTATGTGCTTTGCCTCCTGAAGCAGGTACCTCATAAGCAGTTGGAGAAATGTTGCCTTGCAGCAGGTCACAGGTGGAAAGAGAAAGGCTCACCCACTCCCTGTGGGCCCTGCAAGTTTTAAACGCCGACCAGATCTGCAGCCTTAACTAGCCCAGCCTAGCTCAGCCACCCTTTCTCCTGTTTGCCAGAATGACTATTACAATCAATAAAGAAACACATTCAATCAATCAAAACTTTCCTATACACAGTCCCACAAAATGCACCATGTCCTTAGAAAGAATGCATTAACCTTTTTAAATGCAGTACCAATAGCTTGACACAAAGCTCAGTGAAATTATCTTCTGAATTATTGATAATAAGAAGGTAAGGCAGGATTTGTCTCATATTAAAGGGATATTGAGTGTTTAAGCAAGAGAAGAAAGAGTATGACAGCGAAAGTTTTGTTTATTTTGTTCAATATTTAATATAATTTATTTATTGGTCTACAGTGAGTTGGCAAACTGAAATCTGCAAGGGAAGTCTAGTCTATCACCTATTTCATTAAGCAAAGTTTTATTGGAATGCAATTATGTACATTTGTTTGCATATTGTCTATGATGGCTTTAAAATTACAACAGCAGAATTAAGTAAGTGCAGCAGAGATTATATGACCTATGAGGGCTAAAATAGTTACTTTCTATCCTTTAAACAGAACTTAGTTTAAGAAAATAGTTAGGCCTGGGAACAGCAGATGGCATAACGGTTACGTTGTTGGACTCCCACATAGCTGACTGTGGTCTGACTCCCAGACCTAGTGGCTTAAAACTCATGCCAGGCAAGTGTGCCCATGCTCAAGATCCCAAAAGCAGAATGAAGAAGGGGTTGCATAGTGGCCATCCCCCTGGGGGTTGCTTTCTTGCTTTCTGTCTCTCTCTCTCCAGTCAGTGCACACGCCCTATGGCAAAAAATGTCTCTTAAAAAGAAAGAGAGAGAGGGAGAACAGTGGGCCTCTTTTTGTAACTTTTACCCCAAGTACTTGATGTCCATGCCGTTATTACTCATAAAAAAGTATTATTTATATCTGAATTCCATTTGGAATTAATAAGAGATGGAAATAGAACTGTTGATTCTTTTTGAAGTAAAAAAAAATAGGTTAAATGTTTTCTCAGAGTAGATATTTTTGTGTCTGAATAGCACAGGCTTTCATTTTTTAAAAAGGTTATTAAATTAAGCCCTCTTCTAAATAATAGTGATCTGAGAATATTGCTCTTGAAAAACCCAGAAAAAGGTTAGCACTAACAATTGATAAAGTAAAGCTCTGAAATTTTTAAGCTCCATCCAGCTGTCCTCATTTCTCCCAAATTCACAGCCGTCTAACAGAAACTATGTTAACTAGTAAGACACAGTGGCAGGTGCTCTTTCAAGATTTTTGTAAGACCTATTTAACGTTAAGGAACAAACAAAAAGCTCAGATGCAGTCAACCTCTTGACTTAGGAAAACTTTAATTCCTCTCCTATTCAATTGTACTTGTGCAAAACAGCTCTACTAGTTTAATTTCTTACTTGTCACTGACACCCCAACCGCCTGACATAATCTGGCTCTCTGACCCAGTGATCGCCTGAACCAAATGTAATCAAATGCCTTCAGTTTTGGAGCACATTTTGTTGATACCGGCTTGTTTTCTAATATTACCTATCTGAATAGTTTGAGATAAGAGTTTGAGATAGTAGGATTTATGGCTGGTAGGAGACTTGTGGTTTTGAGATTAAACAGTGGTCTCACACAGCTAGTATCTAACAGACTGCGATCTTCCACATGGCTTCTGGCATTGCCGGGTGTTGTGCTATCGCTGTGCCACTGGGGCCCGGCCTATTATCTCCATTTTATGGAGAAGAAATCGAAAATCCACAGAGTCATTGATTCAGGAACCCTATGTGTGACTAAAGCACCTGCAAGCTTTAAAAGTTCTACCAAGGGGCCAGCAGATGGTGTAGTGGTTACGTCGCTGGACTCCCACATGGCCAACGGCAGTTCAAGTCCCAAACCTGGTGACTTCAAAGTCACACTAGGCACATGTGCATGTGTGCCCAAGATTCCAGGAGGAGAATGGAGAAGGGCTTGTTAAGGGATGAGAAAGTGTCGAGCTGCATTGTGAAGCCCTTGGTTCTTTGGGTCCAGATCACTAAAATTAGAGATCTGTCCCTAGGCACAAAATAAAACCTCAACCATGAATGAAGTAGGTAGAAAAGAAAATTTAATAGGAAAGAAAGGAAAGGAAAGAAAGGAAGTACATCCAGAAGGCTCTTGGGTGGGCAGATTGCCAGGTGACAACCACACTTGGCACCGGTCTACAGACATTTTATTACGAGAGGTCATGAGCGTTCATTAGTGGGAGGCCCGTTGTACACTGCCTATGTCCTTCCTTTGAATTTGAATCCACACATTTTTTTTTTCCTGCACCTGCTCACCTTCCTCACAGGTAGAGAATGAGGAACTTGATCACCTAATTGTGCACGCCCAATGCAAGCCAGGTTGCCCCAACTAGACTGCCCAATTAGTCCATCGCACTAATAGGAATTAGGGCATTGACCAAAACACTTGCTTAGGTCTTTTTTTTTGGAGAGGTTTTTACTATAGGGCGCGTGCGCTTGCCAGACAGAGAGAGAGAGAGACAGAGAGACAGAAAGTGAGAAATCACCCCCCAGGGGGGATGACCATGCCGCAATCCCTTCTCCTCTATTCACCTCTCCGCATCTTGGGCACTCATGCACACACACCCGGCATGAGTTTTAAGCGCCACTGGGTCTGGGGCGCAAACTGCGGTCGACTACATGGGAGTCCAGCGACATAGCCATTACGCTAACTGCTGGTCCCCTTAGGTCTTTTTGATAAGAGGAAAATGTACAAATCATCCCTGTGTGCTTCCCTCAGGCCCCAAGGAAGGAAGATGACAAACTGCCTCGCCCTCCTCGCACCCAGAGCTAGACGAGCCTTTTGCTTTTCTCTTAGGGCTGCCTGTTCATGACTAACTGCCTACCACAGGCCACAACCCTGGGGAAAATTTCTCACTTTCCCTCTCACTGTCTCTGTCTCTCACTCTCTCTCTGGTAAGTGCATGAGCTCTGAGGCAAAAACCTCCCTAACTGAGCTAGTTAAATAAACAAAATGTCTTCTAAGACCAAGATGAGGCGGAATAGGGCACAAGCTTCACCCGCTATGATAGGAATGTGGACAGGCTCATTACTTTAGGCTACAATTTGGCGTGATGTTTTAGATAGAATCTTTTCCCAGCAAGTTTACTCTTACAAAAAATGTTCTGAAGCCTCTAGTCATGAACAACAGGAGTTACTATCTAAAATGTTCATGCAACATGTAACAGGAAAACAAAGGAATAACTCAAATATTCATCAACAGGAATGGATGGATAAATAACTTGTGATACATTCAGTAGTGAGATACTATTAAGCAAAAAAAAAAAAATAGAAGAAGAAGAAATAAAGGAACTAGAACTATAGTCTGGAAGAATCTCAAAAAACAAAATACCAAATTAAAAAAAAAATCCTACAGGACTACCTACATATTGCGTGATGGTTAATTTTATGGGTCAACCTAGATAGGCCGTGGTAGTCAATATTTGGCCAAACATCAGTCTAGATAATGCTGTGAACGTGTTTATTTAGATATGATTAGTATCTAAGTGTGAGATTCTGAGTAAAGCCTAATATTCTCTATATTGTGGGTGAGACTCATTCAATCTGCTGGTGACTTTAAAAGAAAGGATTGAGTTCCCCTGAGAAAGAAGTTGTCTTTTTTTTTTTTTCCCCTTCAGAAAGGTTTTGGACTCAAGCTACAATATTAACTCTCTTCAGAGTCTTCAGACAGTGGCTGCTCTGTGGTTTTCAGATTTTCCAGTGGCCACAACTGCATGCCAATTCCTTAAAGTAATATTTATGTATCTGCATCTCTATCTATCTATCTATCTATATCTACCTATCGATATCTAGACAGTTTTATCAGATAACCAGATACAATATCGATTGTCGGTGCAGTTTCCACTTGGTAGGCCTTGTGGTTAGAGAAAACAAATAAAAAGCAGTCTTTGGATTAAGACAAAGTGTATTGAACTTCCATCCCAAACATTTATTATCTGCATGAGTTTTAGAAAAATCAATGACTCTGTGTATGTCCAATTTCTTCTCCATAAAATGCCCAGCTCAGTGGCACAGTGATAGCACAATGCACTGCAATGCTGGAAGCCATATGGCAGATCAAGACCACGTCACCTGTACAGGCTTGACACACTGCGTGCCCAGGATCCTGGCTGGCTGGGAAAGGCTGGAGAGGGCAATCACAGCAGAGGACCTTCGTGGGGTGCTTCTCTCTCTCTTAGGAAATAAGAAAATAAATTTTAGGGAAAAAATTGAGATCATACCAGGGTTGTTCGAGGACTAGGACATATAAAGTAGGAATTGACCATTATGCTAAAAATAGAAAATAAGAGTTTTACCCTTTCTATTAGATGTTCTGAGATATTATTTAGCAGGTTAAATTTAACAAATAATATCCTTAGAGACCCCAAACCCAAAATAGCAATACATAAGGATATATATGAAAAGATTACTTATTGTAGAAATTTCTGTAGCAGCAAAACCTGAAAATAACTTGAATATTTATTAGAAATAGAATTAGTAGTGGGACCAGCAGATAGAGTAATGGTTACGTCACTAGACTCCCACATAACTGGCCACGGTTCTAGTCCTGGACCTGGCAACTTAAAACTCACACTGGGCTCCTGTGTGCTTACCAAAAATCCCAGGAGGAGAAGGGATTGTGACATGGCCATCCTCCCTGAGGAGTGATTTCTCAATTTCTTTCTCTTTCTGTCTCTCCAGTAAGCACATGTGCCTTGTAGCAAAAATCTCTCTAAAAAAAAGGAGAATTAGTAGTAATAATAGATGAGAGTACATATGCATGCTACATATTATGTCATATTCTACAACTATTAATAAATATAAGAACAATTACACTATATCAAGTTGTGGGGCTACATGGCCTTGATAAATTGCTTAGTGATAAAAGCATATTGTAAAATGATTTATCTGCATTCCATTTTTGTTTCTGTGCACATATACATCATACACATACACACAAACACATAATTGTAAATAATTGAATAAACTGAGAAATCTGTGAAAACAAAAAAATTAGTAATATTAGGTAGTTTAAGGTGGAACAAAATGAGTTGAGAATATTAACTTTTCATTTACATATTTTTATTGTTTAGCTTTAAAAACAAATCAGGTAGAGCTGACATTACCACCTAGTGGTTTGGGGGCATAACTAGATCTTTTATGGCTAATTGCAGTTCAGAGTTCCAGGCCCGGCAGCTTGAAACACATACTTGGCACATGTGTATGCTAGCCCCAAAATCCCAACAGGATGGAGAAATGGAAAAGAAGGAATTGTGGGTGACCATGTCCCATTGGGAGTTTCTCTCTGTGCATTTTTTTCTGTCTCTCTCTGACAAGTGTACATGCCCTCTATTAAAAGTAGTTAATAAATATATTAAATAATTAATTAAAAAATAATCATGCATTACTTTTGCAAAATAAAGCAAATCCAGTTATCAAAATGAATTCAAAGAACCCATTGAATCTCTGTGGCCTTTAACTGTATAGTTGATTGCTAATTACATGCAGGATCTTAATTATAATCTTCTTTTTTAAATAATTGGCCTTAAATCTTTAGTTGTGTCAGGACCCTTTTGTGCAGGTCTATCCCTTTGCTATCCACCTGAATCTGAATGTAAATAATTTGTTTTAAATTCCCCCAGTGTTGTTTTCTTCCAAATCTCTATGGACTAGCACCAGAAAAGACTAACAAGAAAAAGAAAAAATGTGTTTGTATTTTTGCTAACCATTCTCTGACAACCTATATTTATTTTTGCTTCTCTTGATTGTCACCAAGAAAATATACATCTGTTTTTTTCAAAATGTAGAAATGATAACTAATTTTTAATACTGAGTAGTTATTTTAAAAGTTCGCTTTTTCCCATTTATTTTTAAAAGAGTATAATAAAGGCTCACCTCTCTTATTTATCATAGTAGCTTCAGCTGGGTGTCGCTTTATTTTGGCAAAGTGACTGTAATTAACCTTAAAGGAACTATATGTCTTGCAATATATAAGATTCATTAATTTATTTATTCATTCATTCATTTTAAAATTCTGCTTATTTCTTCCATGAACAAAAGAGACAAAGAGAGAGCACCCTCCACAGAGTCTTAATGCCCTAACCCACCTATAGCCTCAGCCAGCCCCAGCTCATAAGCATGTGTACCCCAACTGTGATTAGAGAGGTTCCCAGATATGAACCCGGATCATTCTTATGAGGGTCAGCCTCACAGAGCATCACATTTTACCACTTTGCTACCATCCAGGTCCTAGTAGGTTACTTTAAATGCTACTTTTAAATCATATTAAATGGTCATGCACACATAAGCAATCCTCTATATAAAAAGTGGTTTGAGTTATTTTCAAAGAGTAGAAATCAGTTGGTGTTAATTCATTCACACTTTCTCGCTAGTTTTCATTTTGGATTTTAAATCATCTTCCAGCCAAATAAGATTTATATCCAACCATTTCTGATATCCATATATTTTTATCTCTTTGTAAATAATGCTTAAATAAATAGCTTGATACGAGGATGCTTTCTCTAATCTTATATATCATTGTATGTGGAGAATATCCCATTTCCATGATTTTTGTGATTGTTGGCAAATGTTCTTCTTTTTAGTCTCACCCATTTTTGGTGCAGATCTCATTCTTGACTCCACCTGTATGGCCTACTCCCAGAACCAGTTGTGGTTACTTAAATAAATCTCCAGCGAGTTTCTGCATAATCTATTCGCCCTTTAGGTCTGGAACTTAGCTACCGGGAGCTTTTAAAGAGGCCAAACTACAAAGTGCTATGGTCAGAGGTCAGACTAGAGGTCCTTACATTAAGGACTCCTACTCTATGTCTAGGTCAGCATGCTGTTTAGGCCCACTAAATGGATGACGGTCCTCTGAGGATTCCAGCTTAATTTCACCTTCCACTCTCTAAAATTAATAGTTCAAACTTCTCAAATAGTTCAAACTTCTCAGTAGTTCAAGTTTCTCGAATTGCAAATCTGCTTATCTCTCTCCTTCCTTCTAAAAATATAACTTTCTTTCTAAAGTAGAGAAAATAAGTGCCATATCTATTAGTTTGCTAGAACTTTCAAACAGAGCAGATACTGCAGAGCAGATAGCTTATAAAACAAAATGTGTTTTGTCATTGTTCTGGAGACTAATGGTCGAAGATAAGATGTTAGCAGGGCTTATATTTTAGTCTTTCTCCTTGGCTTATAGATTGATTTTTTTGTCCCTGTGTCTTCTCATGATTGCTACTGTGTTCATCTGTGCTCTAATCTCCTCTTCTTACAAGGACATCAGTCATACTGGGTTAGGGCCCACCAAAATAACCTCCTTTTACCTTAATTACTTCTTTAAAGATCCTATCTCCAGGACCATCAGATGATATAATGGTTACATCATTGGACTCCCATGCAGTCGACTGCAGTTTGAGTTCCAGAACTGGCAACTTAAAACACACCAGGCGCGTGGGCATGTGTGCCAAAAATCCTGAGAGGAGATTGGAAGAGAAGGGATTGAGGTGTGGTCACGTCCTCCCCCCTCCCCCCGCCCGCTCCCTGCCCCCCGAGGTGATTTCTCACTGTCTCTGTCTTTCTGGTGAGTGCATGCACTCTATAGCAAAAAAAAAAAAAAGAAAGAAAAAAAAAAAAGAAAAGAGAAAAGACTCTCTCCAATACAGTCACATTCTGCAGTACTGGGGATTAAAACAACATAAGAATTCTGGGAGTGGGAGAGCATTCAAAATTCAGCCTATCATATCACCAGGCAGGAATTCCCTCTACCTTTTACCTGCAAGCCGAATCATTATCCTGTCTGTAGTTTAGATTTGCCTGTACAAAAACCTTGATCATATGTACTATTGTATTACTTTCTGTTATTCTTTAAAAATTCATTTATGTTAGTGCAATAGTGCTTTCATTTCTATTGCTTATAATTTTTCATGGTATGAATAAATTTCAATAAATTTTAACAGAAAAGAAGTAGTCATGTAAGCACCATCAAACAAAGGACATAGAACATTTCCAATGCCGCAATACTTCCCCTGTCCTTTCATAATCAATCTTCTCCCCTTATCCGTAGGTCTGGATAGCCGTTGATCTTCTGTCACCACCAGTTTACCTTTTCTATAATTTTACATAAATAAAACCATAAAATATGTAGTCTTAACGTTTTTTGCCTTATTTCACCTAGCATAATGCTTTTGAAATTCACACATGTTGTTGCATGCATTAATAGATTACTCCTTTTCAGCGTTGACTCATATTTCATTGCAGGATTATACCAGAACTCTTTATCCATCAGTTGTTAGATATTATGCATCATAATTTTAGTTTGCATTTTTCTTACTGTGTATGGGATTATCAACTAAATTCTACATGCCTGTTCAATATTTTTACATATTGTTCTATTAGATATTCTTCCCTATTCATTGGCTTTTTTGATTCTCTCAACTGTATATATGCCTGCTTTCTATTTTGCTTTCTGCCCTTCTCTAGTTTTCCCTTTATTTTACTTTATTTGCATTACATTTGCTGTTCTCTTTCTATAGTCCTGTTCCAAACATTTGAGAACTGCATGTTTAAAATGTATATATCACAAATTATTGCTTACTATCTAACATAGCACCTTGAAAGTATTTCTTCTAAATTATGATTTAATTTTTTTTAAAGTTATGGTTTTTATATGATGAAACTATACCAAAATACAGATGCCTCCACTTTATTATTATTATACTGGTTTGGGCATTCTGTTTGGATTAAAAGTGTTTGGACAGAAATAAAATAGAGTCAGGACCAGTGGATGATATAGTGGTTACATCACTGGACTCCCACATGGCTGCCCATGGTTTGAGTCCCAGACCCAGTGGTTTGAAACTCACGCCAGGTGTGCGTACGTGCTTGCCCAAGGCCCCAGGGGGAGAATGGAGGAAAAGGGATTGGGGCATGGCCATCCCCCCTGGGGAGTGAGTTCTCACTTTCCCTCTCACTGTCTTTGTCTCTCTCTCTCTCTCTCTTTGGAGAGCACACACACCCTAAGGCAAAAATCTCTCAAAAAATAAATAAACAAACAGTGTCATCACTAATTCAAAATTATTATCTATTTTCCCACAAAACAATTTTGTCTTCTTTTCAGCAAAATATTTAATTACCTTGGAATAACTGATAATTTGACATAACTTATTTTTTATTGTGATATCAGAGCTCCAGTTTCCTTGGGAGGAATTATCTCTCTCCCATTGCCCACAGTCCTATGGAACAAGATCCAGTGTCCTGCCATCACCATTTAAGAAATGGAAACATGCTTTAAGCCAGTCAGACTTTCTGCTCTGACTTCTTTCTGCTCTGACTCTTCTGCGCCAGAGAGATCCAAATTGTGAAGCTAGAGTGGTGGAGATTGGAACTAATGCACCCAAATAATGACCTTTGTAAATACTTGATGATAATCAGTTCATGTCACCTATTTCGTGTCCTCCTTATATTGATTTTTGTTGCTTACAACCACATAAACCAGACAGTAACAATACTACTTGTTCACAGGATAAGAATAGTTTTGCAGTCTATCATTTTTCTTTAAATTGATAGATTACTACAGTAAGAATCAATTTTTGATTACCAAATCTTGAAACTCCTCCTAAACTCATTAATCTCCCTTTCTGAAAACAATAAAAAGGTAAGACCTTTAGCTTAAAATTTGGGGCAAACGAAATACCTTACTACTAGAATTTAATGAAATCGATTGTATTATATTTTCTTTTGCACTTATTTCTATTCATAACAGATGCTATTGATGTTTATTAATGGTATGGCTCATAAAATTATTTAAAAATAAACAAAATTTATATTAGAATGTTAAATTTGAAAAATTAAATAGTTGTAGGTTAATATGGAAAAAAAAAAGAACCAATGCCGGGGACCAGCCTCGGCGTGGGTGGGTTATCTCGACGAAGGCTGCGAAGGTGAACAGAAGACAGAGGCCTCGATGCCTTTTCATGCACGCCCTATGCCTGACACCCCTCAGAGGTCGCCCTCTGAGGAGTGACAACTGCTAGGAATTATCATGCCTTTTTATTGAAAATGTGTTACATATAAGTAAATGGGAGAGGGGCTAGTGTTTCAATTAACAGCTCATAAAGTTTTTAATAATAAAGAACATAGATTCTATTCAGGGTTGGCTTAAGGGTGGGTCTAGTGCAATTCAGGGTTTGATTAAGGGTGGGTCTAGTGCAGTTCCTATTCAGGGGTGGATTAAGGGTGGGTCTAGTGCAGTTCCTCAATTGTAGGTGGGTCTCCATGGAATGCAGTTTCAGGAAAGCGGTTCCGGTAAGCAGAGGTGATTATCAGCTGATGCGGTGCAGCAGCCATCTTGTGATTACTGGGAATGGTGCTGAGA
>NW_006160061.1:4419245-4434292 GCF_000334495.1 Tupaia belangeri chinensis
CCCAGGGTGTGTGCCCGGGGGGGGGGGGGGGGCCACACAACGGTGGTCTTGCCATCATGTTGATCCGACCGGAAGCGGAGCTCAAAGGTCGGGGAGCTCAGACAGATCCTGGGGCCTTGCCAGGTCGAACTCCTCCAAACCAAGAACTTGTGAGAATATCTGAAGTTTGAGGAACAGCTCATGCAAAAGAATCTGGTTGGTGACTAATCTAACCTGCTCTTCATATTCCCACAACCAAATCTTCCTTCTTTTCTAATTTTCCTTAAAACAAAAAACCCTTAATTTTTAAAAAGTTTATTTATTTATTTCATGACAGAGGAAGAAAAAGAGAGGAAAAGTGAGAGTGAGGCTCCTCAACAGAGTCTTCATACCATGATTCACCCCGAGTCTCAGTCAGCCTGGATCACTGGCATATGCAAACCAAGTACCCATATGGTATCAGCTTCACAGAGGACTGCGTTATAGCTGCACTACCACAACCAGCTCTCAATTTCTTTATCACAGCTTGCTCCTACTTCCTTTCGTTCTTCTGTGTGTATGTGTCAATTTTGCTAATGTGTGGCCTCTCTGAAGACAAAGAAATAAAGACAAAGCATCCCACAATGGGGCATAGTCATGTCACAATCCTTTCTCCTCCATTTCTCTATTCTGAGAAGATTTGGGACATGAACATGTGCCCAATGTGTTCTTTTCTTTTTTCTCTTTTTTTTCCTTTTCTTTTCTTCCCTTCCCTTCCCTTCTCTTCTCTTCTCTTCTTTCTCTTCTCTTCTCTTCTCTTCTCTTCTCTTCTCTTCTCTTCTCTTCTCTTCTTTCTCTTCTCTTCTCTTCTTTTTTCTCTTTTCTTTTCTTTCTTTCCTTTTCTTTTCTTTTTTTAAAATTATTATTTATTTTATTTTATTTATTCATTCATTTATTTTAATTTGACCAGAAAGACACACACACACAGAGAGAGAGAGAGAGAAAGGGATAAAGGAAGTCGCCAGGTCCAGGACTTGAACCGTGGTTGGCCATGTGGGAGTGTCCAGCACCTTAATCACCACGCCACCTGCTGGTCCCATTCTTTTCTTTTCTTATTTAGAGAGAGGTTTTTATTATAGGATGCATGGGCTCACCAGAGAGACAGAAGGCAAATAATCACTCCCCAATGAGGGATGGCCACCCCACAATCCCTTCTCCTTAGTTCTCCTCTTAGGTTGTGAGCATGCATGCACACGCACCCAGGGTGAGGTTTAAGCCACCAGGTCTAATACTCAAACTGCAGTCGACTATATGCGAGTCTAGCAATGTAATAATTACACCATTTTTTGGTCCCAATCCATTGTGTATTTCAAAATGCTGGGACCAGAATTCAAACTGCACAGTAAGCTGTGTGTGATCTGGATCCCTACACTAGTAGGAAATGAGGTCAACCTGTTTCTGGTTTCTTAATTTTTTTTTTCTGATTATTCTCTTTGGAGTTCTCAGATTGACTTTGTCTAAATTCTAAATATATCAAAGGCTAGTTTTATATAACAGAGCAGATTCCGCTATGGCATGGTTAAAATTGCAAGCAATCTGAAAGTAATAAGAAAAGCAAAGCCTTCTAAGCAGTTATTTTTAATACATAAATTAGTCAGAGGAAACATTATTTAAAATGTTTTTGTATGAACAAGGCCATGCTGCCATGCTCCATGAATCCTATCATCCAGAAATAGCTCAGCTACATCCCAGTCATTGTGAAACCCTCAAGCTCACTTCAAGAAAGGCATTGGGCTTTGAATCTTAGGAAGTTTTTGAAATGCAAGTGGTTGCAGGCTTTATTTTCCTAGGTACAGAAAGCTCTTCTGAAGGGAGTCATTCTTTATACTCCTTGTATACAATCTCTCTACATTCTGTATGTTTTCCTACCACTTTTTTACTATGTTTTTTGTTGGCTCCTGTCTTCCTAAAGTCCTTCTGTTTTTCATTAGTGATGATGAAATCAATAATTAAACTATGATGTAAATCCAAATAAAAATGCCCTTTAAAAAAATTATGAGAGTAAAACCAACACTGTTTTCATTTATATTCTTCAGCACTCTTTAGTTACATTTCATCAGTGAAATTGTATCAGAATATTCAATGCTGATATAATGCTACCAATCTTATTTCCAAGTTGGAGCTTTTCATGTGGGTTGTGCTTGGCACTGCACTTAGTCTGGTTTGGATTCTATTTAATCGCTTTGGCTTCAGCTGACATTGGGAGGCAAAGAAATCCAGCAATCAGCCTGCCATAAATTTGCCATGGGACCACAAGCTGTTGCAGAAACAACCATATAAATTTGCTGAGGAAAGACAGATTCACAGGAGGCACATTGCAGTAGACTAACCTGAATGCACTAGATTGACTCAAGGGAAAAAGAAGCCTGAAGCATGAGCAGGGGATGAGAAAGGTGCCAAATAGAAGTGTATACACACTTTTCCTGAGATCTCCCTTTCAAAAGAGCAGGAGCTACTGCACTGCCATTATTGAAGAGAGGCAATATGACTAGGTATGAATACCATTGAGCTAGAAGTTACGAAGATGGATTTGAGATCAAGCTCTGTCACTGTATTGTTGTATAGTTTTAAGTAAGACATGCAACCTCCCTGAGCTTCGATTTGCTTTTCTGCATATGGAAATACTGTAAAACTTATTGCCATGAAAACTCAGAGAGCAATTGCAAAAGTCAAGTATTTTTAAAAAGTGCATGAGATTTGCATTATGACATAGAATAGTTTTTATAAATATAAAATGATCTGATTAATTGTTACCTTGTCATTGATAAGGGTAAACACCTTATCCCAGGTTCAGCGGGCAATGACTAGCATTCCAACAATACAAGCATAAAAATACATTTAGATAGTGTCTGAATCTCAGAGGAACTTATTATGCTTTCATTTTTAATAAGGTTTTTGCATGATGAATCATTATTGAAGATATTCTCAGGGGGTTAAAAAGTTAACCATGGAAGATATTGAGGTAGAATAATCTGATTTTAACATGCAAAATGGCTATTTCTATGTATGGTAATAAAGAATCTCTAGTCCCTTTGCTAGTTGCCCACTATACATTCTTCTTCTTAGAGAAATTCATTTATTTTCTGCATTTTAATAATACTGCATATTTCTGAACAGTTTTATGATGCTAGGAGAGGGAAGTACAAAAATCAATAGAAATATTTATGAAATTTAAATATTGATATGGAAGGACCCTGTATTCATGAATTCATGGCTACTAAAGGAGTGGGAGAATAAATACACAAACTTGGAACAATAGGATATATTCTGTGACATCAAGGTCTTTGCTCATTCAGTTCACAATGCAGTTAGGAGCAGAACCAGCAATAAGAGAAAACAGAATCAAATCATGTGTATCCTGAACTTCAGCTGTGAACAAGTGCTTTCAGAGAATTAAAATGAAGATATTCTGCTGAAACTTCTTCCTTACTTATTTCTAGAAAGGCACAAACCCAGGCCCACCTCCACATGGGCCCTGACTTCAGCTGTGAACTAGTGCTTTCAGAGACTTAAAGATTTTTTGCTGAAGACTTCCTCACTTATTTCTACCACTGCTCACTAAATGTCTAGACAGGTCCAAGTGAACAGAATCTATACATCTGAATACAGTTAGGATCAGAATATTCCTCTATTACCACTAATTCTGATGCACAAAGAGTGAGAAAGGAACAGAAGAGAGATTGCAGATCACCTCCTCCTGCACGCCTCTGAACACTCAGACTGAACTTCAAGAATTAGAGGAAATGCACCATCCATCTGATGACTAGAAATCACTGCAGGGTTACAAGAAATATGGAAAAACAAGAAAATGCCTCTCCTCTAAAGAAAAATAAGTCCTCTTCATCCTCAGACAGTATGATGAAATTCATGGAAATATCTGATAAAGAATTTAGAATTTTCATGGTGACAAAGCTCACAGAGATCAAAGAGAAGAGAGACAATGAACTGCCAAAGTAAGAGTCAGGGGAAAGAAGCTGATGAGCTTCAGGAGGTGAGGAAATTCTTGCAAGATCTAAAAGAGGAATTACACATTTTAACAAAGAATCAAATGACCCTGTTAGAGATGAAGACTATAATACAGAAAGTCAAAAACTCCCTTGAAAGTATTCAAAACAGACTAGATCACAGTGAAAACTGGATCTCAGTTGTAGAAGATAGTATTACCGGTCTAGAAAAATCCACCACAAAGATTGAGAAAATTGTCCAAAATCATGAGAATACTATACGAAAAATATGGGTTACCATCAAGCGTCCAAATATCCAGAAAATAGGTATCCCAGAAGGGGAAGAGACCCATAAGGGCATTGACAATTTATTCCATGAAATCCTGGAAGAAAACTTTCCAAACCTAGAGAAGCATTTAAAGATCCAGTCCCAAGAAATACAAAGGACACCAAATAGAATCAACCCAAGATCTTCTCCAAGACACATTATAGTCAGATTGAGCAAAACCACAGACAAAGACAAGATAATATGATTGGCAAAAGAGAAATGGCAAGTTACCTACAAAGGATATCCCATCAGGCTGACAGCTGATCTCTCATTGAAAAAAATGCAAGTGAGGAAAGAATAGGAAAATATATTCCAGTGTTAAGGGAAAAGCAATTGCAACCATGGATACTATATCCAGCAAGATTATCCTTCATATAGGAAGAAAAAAACAAGAACATTCTCAGATAAACAAGATCTGAAAGAATTTACCAACACCAGATTAGATCTCCAAGAAATTCTGCAGGGAGTGCTATACCAGGAAAATTAAATACAGTCACACAGAAATGAGACTTCAAAAACTAAGAAAATGGCCAACTTAATTATGGGGACAAGTCTGGAGTTGAATATTATATCCCAGAATTTAATTGGGAAAATTGAATCACAACAAAAGATAAAATGCATGAGACTAAACTGGTGAAATAGAATTTTATGACTTCTGACTAAAACATTGTTGATTTTTTTCTAGGCTTTGTTTTCTGATTTTAAGGATTTTTGGCCTGTCTTGAGCTGCCGATAGGTTCATGTACCTACTATTTAAACAGAATCCCAACCTGTTTCCTGGCTTTAAGTTTTAAGCATATTTTATTATCATTTCTTTGATTTATTAGTTATATCTGCTTTTCTTGAAATTGAAAAATATAGTAAAAAATGAAAAATTAATGACCATAGTAAACTATATAGCATCAGCTAGGTGCTACCTTACAGTATATTCATTCTACTCAGAGATTCGTGCCTTAAGTCAGACATGTATTCATAGATATGTATATATCAGCAGAACGTGCTTTAAAAGTAGTTAAATTATTTAAGAAATTTTGCGAATCAATAAATTGGGGGGAAAAGGGAATGGAAAACAACAGTGGACACTTGAGATAGTGTGGGAGGAGCGTGGGAAATGGCTAAGAAATAAAAAAGATGAAAAAATATGTGTATAAAATAACTTGGTTCTATTTACAGATGACATGATTGTATACATAGAAGACCCAATGATATCCATGAAAAAAATTCCTGAAAGTAATACATGAATACAGTAAAGTTGTAGGATACAAAATCAACATACAGAAATCTAAAGCATTTCTATATACAAACAGCAGGCAGACTGAGATAGAACTGAAGAAATTAATTCCATTCACCATAGCTACAAAAAGCAGAAGATATCTAGGAATAAATCTAACCAAAGAAATTAAAGACCTTCACAAGGAAAACTATGAGAGGTTAAAAAAGGAAATTGAAAATGACACAAAAAGTGGAAGGACATCCCATGTACCTTGATTGGAAAAATGAATACAATCAAAATGGCAATTCTACCCAAATTAATCTACATATTTAACACAATCCCAATCAAAATGTGGGGAGCAAAGGAGACTTGAGGAATGTGCAAGACGTGACCGCTAGATGGAGACCAAGGTGATTGTCTGGACCTAACCTTGGGTGTCTGAACTGTTATGTGCTGAATGTTCCAAGTATTGTTACAACAACCTGATAAACTTAGCAAGGACTTTTGAGTCCCATGTTAAGGAAGCCAAATGTTTCTGTATAAAACAGAGCAAGAAACTTAACTCGTGGCTGACCAGTATTGACTGGCAGTCCTCCCATTTCTATCCTGTCTTCTTGTCTTCTCTTTAATCCTCGCCCCTGCAACTGAGGAACTGTTCGCCTTGGGCGGATCCAACAATACCCCTTTATGATCATCAATCATCCATTGTATTTCTTTCTTTGTATTGCCAGAGGGCAGATGCGTTTGCCAGAGAGAGACAGAAAAAAAGACAGATGAAGCACTCCCAAGTTGGGTGTGGTCAAGCCACAATCTTTTTTCTCAATTTTTCCATGCCATCTGGATTTGTGGCATGCATGCACAGATTCCTGGCCTGTTTTTCAAAACACCAAGACTGAGATCTGTTACCAAGGCTGGTTATGTGGAATCCAGCTCCCACTGCACAGTGCTTAGATACTAACTACAGGGCTGCTCAGCATTCCATTCCTTTCATTATTATGAAATGACCACCATTATGTCTGGGTGTACCCCTGTTTTGAAGTTCACTTTGTCTTGCATTAATAAAGATGTTCCTACATTCTCTTGATCAAATTTTTTCTCTCTCTTTCATCTCTCAAATTTTAACCTATCTGTGGCTTTATATGTTTTAAATTATTTTTAATCTCCTTCTGAAGTTAATTCTTCTATAAGTGAGAGAGAGAGAGAAAAAAAGAGAGAGAGTGAGACGGCACCTCCAATAGGTCTCTATTGTGTGATCTACCTCTAGTTTTCAACCAACTGGAATCACGGGCAAGCACATGTCCAGCATGCTGGAGGAGATCTCCAGACTTGAAATGTGAACATTTCCATGTGAGAGCACTTCACAGAGCGTTTTTGAAAAGATGATCAACCCAATCAAAAGATGGGAGAATGAGTGGAAAAAACAACTCTCAAAGGAAGACATATGGGGGGACAAGCAGTTGGTGTAATGGCTATGTCTCTGGACTCCCATGGAGTCGACTGTGGGTCGAGGTCCAGACCCAGTGGCTTAAAACTCACGGGTGTGTGTGTATGCATGCCCGGGATCCCCAGAAGACAATGGAGGAGAAGGGATTGTGGCGTGGCCATCCCCCCTGGGGAGTGATTTCTTGCTTTCTGTCTCTCTGTCTCTCTCTGTCTTTCTGGCAAGCGCATGTGCCCTATAACAAAAATCTCTCCAAAAAAGGAAAAAAAAAAAAAAGAAAGAAAGAAAAGGAAGACATATGAATAGCCAAAGGCATTGAAAAATGCTCAACATCCTTCATTGTAAGGGAGATGCAGGTCAAAACCACAATGAGGTACCACCTAACCCCACAAAAAATGATAAGTGCTGGCAGGGGGCAGGGGAAGTGGTTGCTGGTGAAAGGGGAACTCTTCTACACTGCTGGTGGGAATGTAACTTGGTCTAGCCATTGCGGAAAACAACATGGAGTTTCCTCAAAGTCTACAAATAGAACTACCATATGATCCAGCAATCCTACTCCTTTGTATCTACCTAAAGGATAGAAGAATCCTTATTTGGAAAAGTGCTTGCACATTGATGTTTATTGTGCCATTATTCACAATTGCTAAGACATAGAATCAACCCAAAGGCCCATGAACAGAGGAATTGATTGAAAAAGTATGACACATATACTCTATGGAATACAACTCAGTCATTACAAAAGAAAAAAAAAAAAAAGACACTGGCTTTTGACAGAAAGTGGATGAATATGGAAGATTTACTGCCAAGTGAAGCAAGCTAGGTTATAAAAGAGACATATTGTATGTCTCCACCTAATAGATACCGACTGTCCACACTCTATGACCGAAACTGAATGACTAGAGGATATAGAAACATAGAAAATGGTTATAGATACCAAATACAGTGTAGAAAGAGGGTGAGAGAAAAAAGAGTCTGAGGAAAGACATTAAGGAGAAAAATAGAGATGCAAGGCATTTATGGGACAAAGAATTGGGTTATTATCTGTTAAAGATAATGCATATAGTATTCTCAACTGGACAGGTAAGAAAGTCATTCATATTGGAATGCTCACTTTACAAACTAAGTGACATATGTGATTAAATGTATAAGAGAAATTGAAATAAAAAATATAAAAAATAAAATGAAATAACTTGGTTGGAATGTTCTGATACAATCATGAGATGAACCCCCCAAAAATAAACTTTTTAAGACACTTAAAAATTAAATTGTTGTTGGGCCAGCAGGTATCATGATGGTTGTTAAGGCACAGGATTCTCACATGGCCAAATGTTTGAGTCCTGGACCCAGTGAGCTGAAAATCACCCCAGGTGCATGTGTATGCATGCCTAAAATCCAAAGAGCAAACTGCAGGAGAAGGGAATGCAGTGTAGCCATTCCCCTTGGGGAGGTGATTACTTACTTTCCTTCTCTCTGCCTCTCTCTAACAAGTGCACACACCCTATGCCAATAACCTAAAAATAAAAATAAAATTAAAAATTTGATGTTAAAGTATTTATTACATCATAGTGTGTGTGTGTGTGCATGCACGCACACATCATTAATGAGATATTATTTTTTTTAAATTCTCAGTTCTAATGATATTCTGATCTGGATAGTTCCATAATACTAAACAGATACTCTAAAACATTCATAAAACTACTTGCTTCAACCTACTTTGTTTACATAAATACAGTAATTATACCTTCCTTTTGCTTTCAGTTCTATCCTTTTTCATTCAAACTTTCTGTATCTTAGTGCTTTAAAAATATCCATTGTAAACAAGATTTGGCTTTAAAACAGTAAAAATATAGTGTAGTAATCTTTTTCTTACAACGAGTATTTCATCCACTTATATTTAATCCAATTACTAATAAACCTGTGGCAGTTTTTTGCTTACTTTCATTTTGAAATAATTATAGCCATAGGAAGTTGCAAAAGTAGTACAGGAAGAGCCCTTATATCATTCACTTAGCTTACATCTTACATAATTACAGCACAATAGCAATACTAGGAACTTGACATTGGTACAATGCATATGCATAGGATGTAATTTTATCACTTGTATAAATCTATATAACCACCGCTACAATCAAAATAGAGATCTGGCCTAGCTGTGGAAGCATACCAGTTGCACACTGTTCCACAATGCCAGAAGCCATACGGAAGTCTGGAGTTTGTTTTTCAGATTGACTTGTCCATACTAGGTATCTATGTACTTGCCCATGACAGAAAGTCTGAAGGTAGGAGGGATAATGGTATGAATCCCTGCTGACAGTGCTTGTCTTTCTTTCTCGCTCTGCCTCTATCATGAAATAAAGTAATAAACTTTAGATAAAACAATAAAATAGAGTACTAGTCTATAATCACAAAAACTTCTTCACTCTGCACCTTCAAGACATACGTCCTTATCCCCATCATCCTGAACCACAGTAACTAATCATTGATCTGTTTCCATTTTTATAAATTTGTCATTTGGAGAATTATGTAAGCAAAATGTACAGTATGTAACCTTCTGAAATTGGTCTTTTCAATTAGAGTACTATGTTGTTCCATGTGCATGTGCAGGTTTGTTTCTTTCTTTTTTTTCTTTTCTTTTTTTCTTTTTTTTTTTTTTTTTGAGAGGTTTTTGCTATAGAGCACAAGTGCTCACCAGAAAGAAAGAAAGAGAAGAGAGACAGAAAGCGAAAAATCACTCCCCCAGGGGTGATGACCACACTGCAATTCCTTCTCCTCCATTCTCCTCATGGGATCTTAGGCATGAAAGCACATACGCCTTGCGTGATTTTAAGCCACCGAGTCCAGGACCCGAACTTCGGTCAACTACGTCAGAGTCCAGCAACATAGCCATTACGCATTCTGCTGGTCCCAAGGTTTGTTTCATCTTATTGCTAAGTAGTATTCCATGGCATAGCTGTACCAAGATTTGTTTAATCATTCACTTAATGAGTGACATTTTGCTTTTGTATGAAATAAATATCCAACAATGCAATTGCTGGATTAAATAGTAAATGTATGCTTAATTTTTAAATTACAAATTATTTTCCAGATTGCCAAATTGTTGGGCAATTTTTTTTTAAAAAAAGTATCATTGTACATTCACATGTATTTCTATGATCATTATTTTTAACAGATTTTATTTTATTGTGGAAGTAACATTTAATCTAAGATATACCTTCCTACATTTGTAAGTGTATAAAACAGTATTGCTAACTACAGACAAAATGTTATACATCAAAGCTCTGGAATATTAATTGCATAATTTAAACTTCATGTCCATTCTTTAACAACTACTCATTTTCTCTCCCCCTGGTGACCAAGATTCAATTCATTATGAGTTTGACTGTTTAAGATATCTCAAATGGAGTCACGCAGTATTTTTTCTTCTATGCTTGGTTTATTTCAATTAGCATAGTATCTTCAAGTTTCATTCATGCCATCACATATTGCAGGATTTCCTTTTGTGAGGCTGAAAAATAGCCTATGGTATGCATTTATCATAGTCTCTTTATTTAGTCTTCTGTTGATGGACATTTAGGTTGCTCTACCTCTTGCTATTGTGAATACTGTTGCAGTAAATATTGGGATACTAATATCTCTTTGAGATCTTCATTTTAATTATTTGGGTAAATATCCAGTGAGATTTCTTATGTCATTCTGTACATATTCTAACCTCCATTTCATGTCACCAATTCTTCATTTAGTTTCATCTAATCTGCTACTAAACCTATTCATTGAGTTCTTAATTTGGTTTATTATATTTTTTAAAATAGAACTTTAAAATAGTAACATTAACATTTCTGTTTTGGCTAGAAAGTTCAGTCTTTTATCTTTTGTTCTTAATCAAAAGGAAGTACCATTATGTTACAGGTCTGTGGCAAATGGTACTAGTACCAGGAACTCTGAGCATCTATAGCTATTGTCTGAAATTTCCATTCATCCCCATTCATGTTAACTTGTATCTTTGCATGTATAAACATTTTTTTATTTTGTGTTAGACATTGTGCTTGTAAATTTCTTTGTAAAAAGAAATCGAGATCTAAGATGATCTTCCATCAGAGTTTTGTGTTCTTTTGTGCCAGATATCTGTGGCTTAAGGAAGGTCTTTCATCAATTTTTGAGAAATACTGGACCCGCTTATAATCTGGGAAAACTTCAATTAAATAACTGAGATTAAGAAAATTCTAAAAGGAACTTCAGTTCATAGGAGAACCTGTATAATTTTAGTTTACCCTTTCACTTAGAATGTAGGCCTTTGTGGTTCCACACACAAGGACAACAAGTTTCAGCAAGATTTGCCCCTTGAAGGAATTTGGACTGCTTTGTCCTTTTATACCTTTAAATCTATCATATGGGATACTCAGCCTCTCTACTCCCCATCCAAGCCAGCAAAAGTGGCCATAAGCATAAGCAGTTGTTTCTAGCAGCTATCTGTTTTTTTTCTTTATTTAATTAATTAATTAATTAATTAATTAATTTCTTGTAATCCACTTACACAGTAACCCAGTAAGCTCATCATCTACTTCACTCCTATAACTTCTAAGGTGATAATCTTTTCTTATTTCACCAAATTTGATTCATTCATTACTCTTTATGTTACAGTGGATGTTAGGCTATATGACTTTCTCTTATTTCATATTTCTGTGAAAGACTTTCAACGCTTTTCCCACCCTCTGTGCCCAATCATTTCCCACATTTCTTTCTCTATAAGAGGATGAATGAGTTAACATAATGAGATTGGGAAGCCTCTTATGGTCTTTGCTCCCTTACAGAGATGTTCACTTTAAAAAAAAAAATAGATTTTGCTATAGGGCATATGTGCTTTCCAGAGAGACAGACAGAAAGTGAGAAATCCTCCCTTGGGGGGATGGCCATCCTGGAATTCCTTCTCCTCCGTTCTTCTCCTGGGATCTTGGCTACACATGCACACACGCCCAGCATGAGTTTCAAGCTGCTGAGTCCAAGACTTGAACCGTGGTCGACTATGTGGGAGTCCAACAACATAACTATTATGCCTCTGTTGGTCCCCAGAGGTGTTCTTTATGCAGTGATGTCCTCGTGTTCTTCTTTAAACAATACAGTTCATACTATCCATGCAAGATAAATGTCTGCAGTTTTGATTACTAGATTGGCTCCATTATGGTAAATAGAGAAGGTAGTAGATGTTCATTTGGCCACATATTAAATTTTACTCTTTTATGCAGCTTTTACCAATAATGAAAGTTAGTCATTTAATCTCTCTCTGTTTATCTTGTCTTATTTTCCAGTAAGTTCCAAAGTTAGGAGTAGAAAAAGGGATGTTATTTAATTACCCCCTGAAAGTCCCCAAATTGTCATTATCGAAAAGTTCTTTCTTATTATAACCCCTTCTACAGAGGAAGCTCTTCATCTTCCTCTTTATGAATGTCATCAACCCAGTGTCTTGCCTCCAGCTTGAAGCAATAATAGTGATATATCCAGCCATATGCTATTTTCCTCCCCTTTACCATAGTCTATTCACAGCCTGTGATTAATGACATGTTTAGAATCACAGTAAACAGAAAAGAAGTCACGTGAAGGGATTTTCCTAAAGACACAGAGACATAGCATCATGAAATAGAAATTAACAACCAACCAATCTGAGCATCCTGCCCATTGTTATAATATCAAAGCTTACTCTCTCTGTCCAAAGTAGCAAAATTATTAGCTGCAGGCTACATTTTTTGCAATTTTTGCATTAAAAAAATGCTACAGAGCTACCAGTTGAAACCTGATTGTTTTCTAAACCAAGAGAAAAGTTTCCCTAACATGACTGTAGTAAAAGACCCTGAACAATACTGTGGACTTGTTCTCCAACCCCACAAACTGTGTTTATGTAGACATAACCATGGGTAAAGCTCATTTTATCATAAACTATTTTCATAAGCCTTCATTTTCATATTTTTTCTTCTTTTCCTGACAACTTCTGCTTGTTTGCAACTATTTCTGAGCCACAGTAGCACTCCAGTGGAGTGTTTTGGCAACCGCTCCTGTTGCAATCAGCAACTCCTTCTGCAGCTGGGATTTCTTGAAGGAAGTGAGTATCATTTGCCTTAAAGTGCTCCAGCAACAAAACAAGCAAAACTTTCATAGAATCAGATAGCCACACAGCATTCCCCTTCTCCCCATTCCCTTCCTTCATGTGGTCAAGGAGGTCGGAGCTCCCGGGGCATGCACTTCAGCAGGTATGCCACTAACAATGGCGTTAATACAACCTAGACATAGTGTTAACCACCAGGTCTTGCAACACATCACTGGGATCTTCATTGATTAAAGCTATTGTGGAACTAATAACCTGGATGTCACAAGCGGGAAGACTTGTCACAGCTCAAGCCTATATCTCCCTGAAATAGAGACATGCCTCCTGGTAAGTATGTATGCGTATGCGTGTGTATTTGGTGAGAAGCGATTCAACTAGAGAATTTAACCAGAAGCACCAAGTCCATGGATTTAGTAAAATATAAACATCTAGCTTTTCCTTAACTATAGTCAACAAAACAAAACAAAACAAACACAATTTTTCACATCTAAGCAGTCATTTAGGATAAGAAGCTAGAGGTGATGAGATTTACAAGGCAAAACTCACAACTAGCTTTTTAAAATGTATGCATTCTATCTGGCTAATCCACCTTGAACAAAACCACTGTGAGAAATCAATCTAAATGTCTGGTAAATTCATTGGTACTTGTATAAAAATATACCATTGACTAAAATTCTAACTGGTAGCCCAAGTTACTTGCATTTTTTAATAACCTTCAAACAACAATTAACCAGAGAAATTTCATTAAGTCAGCAGAATGTTAAATAGTATACCATATTAGAATCAAAAGAATAAAAATATCTGTGAGAAATATCTTTTGGAGTCTTTTAGACAGTGCTCACTGAAGCCTGAAAGATAGATAGTGGGCTTTTTGATTCTTAAAAACTAATCGTTTTACAGTAATATTCTATGTGATTCTAAAAACTTTCTGTGTTGACTCTTTATTGCAAATACCAGCCTTCACTTTGAGGAACTGGTAACGTTCCCATTACTGACACATGCCAGTAAGGAGCAAACACTTCCACTTCTGCTGAGCAACTGTTTTCAAAACTCATATTAGGCAAAGGGGCATTTCTCACAGGAAAAACAGGCTGTTCACTTTGACAAAGAGCTATTTGTGAGGTCACCTTCTATTTGAATTTCATCATAGCAATACAGATGCTGGAAAGAGAAGTGCGAGAATCATCCTAAACCAGATCTACTTTTGATTACTTTCTCTACTAACTTCCAGCACAGATGCACTGACTAATGGAAAAAAAAAAAAAAAAAAAAAAAAAAAGGAAATGGAGACCCTTAGATTGAATATTATGACTACCCTTGACAAAAGGCTTCAGAAAGGACCCATAATATCAGAGATGTGTTGTCTTCCTTATAGAACCTTGCTTCAAAAGCAGGATTTATACAATTCCTTAAGCAGGCAATTAATGCAAAGACACAACTAGCATATAAGGAAACACTCAGACAAAGTCTCCGTGAGTTAAAATCTCGTTATTAACTCAGCCACCTTTCCTTTTAACTAACCATATAAATGAAAGCAAGAAATAGTAGCTTTGGCTCAGAGAAAGAGACTCAGGATGAAAGGCCAGAGTAAATCTCAGGAGCTTCAAATTTCAACCCCAACTCTGTAGAATTTGGATGATCTTCCTAAATTTATATAATTCCTCCAAATATCAATATCCTCATGTATTTAAAGAAGGCATTGAACTTGATACTTACTAAGTTTCTGTACATCTTTGTCTGATTTCCCATGAATAAATGAAATGAATGTATTCAGACTGAACTCATCATGTCTGCCCATGCCTATTGGGTATCGCTAACTTCAGTTTAAGCATGAAACCAGATACGCTCTTTCTTTTTTTTCTTTTTTTTTTTTTTTTTGGAGAGGTTTTTGCTATAGGGCACGTGTGCTCACCAGAAAGACAGAGAGAGACAGAGAGACAGAAAGTGAGAAATCACTCCCAGGGGGAATGGCCACACCACAATCCCTTCTCTTCCATTCTCCTCTCAGG
>NW_006160061.1:4434395-4442178 GCF_000334495.1 Tupaia belangeri chinensis
CCCCAGTTACGCTCTTTCTGTAGCCAGATATCTGCTAGTCATCCTCTCCTCTCCTATTTTTCATAATACAGTCCCTCCTCAAGTGGTTTGATATAATTTTATTACATGTCTTTATTTTATTAAAACCTATTCTTATCATTATCTGAATCTCTTATGATCATCCATTTTCAGTCTGATCCTGAGTTCAGATATGTCTTCTCTTTTTTTGGAGAGGTTTTTGCTATAGGACACATGCTCTCGCCAGAAAGGTACAGAGAGACAGAGAGATAGAAAGCGAGAAATCACCACCCAGGGGGGAGGGTCACACCACAGTCCCTTTTCCATTCTCTTCTCGGGATCTTGAGCACGCATGCACATGCGCCTGGCTTGAGTTTAAGCCACCAGGTCCTGGACTCGAACTGCAGTCAACTACATGGGAGTCCAGAAGTAGAAAAAGAAGCAACCATCTAGAAACCACAGTGCATTGATAACCACAATTCCTTAACTAGGACTTCAATTCCATGGGTGTACTAAAAGATGTTTATATATTATTACAAAGAAAGAAATATTATAATTTCATTTTGAATGCCACTCCAAATATGACAGTAGCCAAGCAATCACATCTTGAGGTCTAGACAATTAGTATAATTTATAGGCATGGATTCTAGGGGAAAATATCATGCTCTCTCTCTCTCTCTATATTTTTTTTTTGAGAGAGATTTTTGCTATAGGGCACGTGTGCTCTCCAGACAGACAGAGAGACAGAGACAGAAAGCAGGAAGTCACCCCCTAGGGGGGATGGCCATGCCACAATCCCTTCTCCTCTATTCTCCTCTTGGGATCTTGGGCACGCAAGCACACGCGGCTGGCATGAGTTTAAGCCACCGGGTCCGGGACTCGAACCACGGTCGACTACGTGGGAGTCCAGCGACACAGCCATTACGCTAACTGCTGGTCCCCAAAATATCATTCTCTTTAAACCTATTTCATGGGGTGTTACTTCCATTGTAATTAGATTCATGGAGGACACGAGAACATACATGGGACTTCAATCACTATATGAAGGCTATTTCTAAGAGACAAGAGATATGTAGCATGTAGGTTGCTGTGAGACTATAAGAAAGGTGCTTAACTTTCTTTAGCCTTACCTTTCTGATCTGGAACTACAAAGACCCAAGTAGAGGGTAATTGCTGAGCTGCTGGGTGGGTGAATCAGCCACAATATGCAAGCCCCATGGTGACTTCTGCATCAATATGAAGAACGATTTGCAACAGTGGTTCCAGGACTAATTGTGTACTCCTACAGGATGAAGGAACATGTAGGGTAGCCATACTTCTAGTTGTCTAGTTCATTAGGACAGTCCTAGGTTGTATTGATTGCCTTAATAGAATTCATTTTTTTTTTTGAGAGATTTTCACTGTAGGGCGCGTGCGCTCGCCAGACAGACAGAGAGAGACATAGAGACAGAAAGCGAGAAATCACCCCCCAGGGGGGATGGTCACGCCGCAATCCCTTCTCCTCCATTCTCCTCTTGGGATCTTGGGCACGCACGCACACGCGCCCGGCGTGAGTTTTAAGCCACCGGGTCCGGGACACGAACCGCGGTCGACTACGTGGGAATCCAGCAACATAGCCATTACGCTAACTGCTGGTTCCAATAGAATTCATTTTTAAAGAAGTTTATTCATTCAATTCTCCATGATCAATAAGAGAAAGAAAACAGGAAGAGAATGAGGGAAAGAAAAAATCTAGACACCATGATTTACCCTTAGCTTCAGCCCAGCCAGATTTGTGAGCACATGAGTCTAGCATACTCAGGTAAATCTCTGGATATGGCCCAAAACCTTCTCACGTGAGTCACCCTTAGAGTACTACATTTACCACTGTGCCACCACATAACCCCTCATACATTTTCAAATGTCCCAGTTTGCATGATGAGTTATCTAACGGTAGTACAAATTCTTTTTTTTTTTTTTTCATTGAAAATCATTAGGAATTTTGTGTGTTTCTGGCTTTTGGCAAATTCACTGATTATGGGGATGGTTCAAAATTTAGAGTAGATCTGGACAATTTTTCTTCGTTTCGAATCTCCTTTAAAAATGTATTTTGGGGCCAGCAGAGGGTACAGCAGTTACATTGCTGGACTCCCATATGGCCAACCATGTTTCAAATGCCAAACCCAGTGGTTTGAAACTCATGACAGGTATGTGTGCATGTGTGCCCAAAATGCCTAGGAGAGAATGGAAGAGAAGATATCATGGAGTGATCATGTGTCCAGGGCGAGGGGGTGTGAATTCTCACTTTCCCTCTCTCTGTCTTTCTCTGTTTCTCTCCACTGAGGGCATATGTCCTATGGCAAAAAGAAAAAAAATAATAATTCTTCAAGGTCAGCTTGTGCATGACAGTTAAAGAGGCTGGATCACACATGGTCAACAGTATATTGCGAGTTCCAATCCTAGACCTGGTGACTTGAAAAACAAGTTGAGTGTGTGCATGATCAAAATCCCAAAAGGAGAGAGAAATAGAGAAGAAGAGATTGTGATATGACCACACCCCATCAAAGGTATTTTCTCACTTTCTCCTTTGTCTTTCTGTCTCTCCAGCAAGCACACATGCTGTCTGGCAAATTAAAAGAAAAATTTTCTTCATTAATATTTTCAATCTTTGAGCATAATTCAAAGATTTATATAGCTCTTTAAAAATAATTTCTGGGTGTTATTTAATAGTTTGGATTAAGTTTACAAATGCCCATCAGGACTTTATCTATCTTCAAACACTTCCTTGCTTAGGGAATTTAGTAAAATATATACATGATTTTACCATCTACAGGGATAATAGCAGCCAAGATGGGGAGAGGCTTTCCTACCTAAAAATGCTCCTTTAAAAATCCCCCTAGTTCTCCTGTCTCTTTTCATTAAATGCTATTATCCCTGTAGATGGTAAAATCATGTATATATTTTACTAAATTCCCTAAGCAAGGAAGTGTTTGAAGATAGATAAAGTCCTGATGGGCATTTGTAAACTTAATCCAAACTATTAAATAACACCCAGGAATTATTTTTAAAGAGCTATATAAATCTTTGAATTATGCTCAAAGATTGAAAATATTAATGAAGAAAAGTTTTCTTTTAATTTGCCAGACAGCATGTGTGCTTGCTGGAGAGACAGAAAGACAAAGGAGAAAGTGAGAAAATACCTTTGATGGGGTGTGGTCATATCACAATCTCTTCTTCTCTATTTCTCTCTCCTTTTGGGATTTTGACCATGCACACACTCAACTTGTTTTTCAAGTCACCAGGTCTAGGATTGGAACTCGCAATATACTGTTGACCATGTGTGATCCAGCCTCTTTAACTGTCATGCACAAGCTGACCTTGAAGAATTATTATTTTTTTTCTTTTTGCCATAGGACATATGCCCTCAGTGGAGAGAAACAGAGAAAGACAGAGAGAGGGAAAGTGAGAATTCACACCCCCTCGCCCTGGACACATGATCACTCCATGATATCTTCTCTTCCATTCTCTCCTAGGCATTTTGGGCACACATGCACACATACCTGTCATGAGTTTCAAACCACTGGGTTTGGCATTTGAAACATGGTTGGCCATATGGGAGTCCAGCAATGTAACTGCTGTACCCTCTGCTGGCCCCAAAATACATTTTTAAAGGAGATTCGAAACAAAGAAAAATTGTCCAGATCTACTCTAAATTTTGAACCATCCCCATAATCAGTGAATTTGCCAAAAGCCAGAAACACTGCTGTCTGGCAAATTAAAAGAAAAATTTTCTTCATTAATATTTTCAATCTTTGAGCATAATTCAAAGATTTATATAGCTCTTTAAAAATAATTTCTGGGTGTTATTTAATAGTTTGGATTAAGTTTACAAATGCCCATCAGGACTTTATCTATCTTCAAACACTTCCTTGCTTAGGGAATTTAGTAAAATATATACATGATTTTACCATCTACAGGGATAATAGCATTTAATGAAAAGAGACAGGAGAACTAGGGGGATTTTTAAAGGAGCATTTTTAGGTAGGAAAGCCTCTCCCCATCTTGGCTGCTACTAATAGTTCTGTAATTTATTTTGTGCTCACTACATCAGAGAATTTTTCCTAGAGTGTATGGAATTCAGATGAGATGGACAGATGCTCACAAATTAGAATATCTATTGTATTTACCTGCAGCAGTCATGGAGGAGCAAGTGGAGAGGAGACAGGATAAAGGCAGACACAGACAAAGCATTTTGGAAGCAATAATTTCGTGTCTCTTCTCACATTCATCTCCATGGACTCCTCTTCCTTTCTGCCATCATTGCTGCCCATCACATTTTTTTCCTTCAACTTCTCAGTTTCCCAATAGAGAGACTTGTGCTCTCTGCTTAGACAGTCATAATGGAGTTAGTGAAGAAATATTTTCCTATTCCAAGAGTCAATATCCTATTTTATCCCTCTCTTCACAATCACAGAACTTGCTCCCAGTAGTTTGGTGGGAAATAGAGCTTGTAAGTAACAGGACTTTACTTTTTCTTTTTTCTTTTTTCTTTTTTAGTTTTTTCTTTCATGAGTAAGCAAGATGGGGATGGGTGGAGGAGAGGACCCCCAAAGAGTCTTTATGCTCTGATCCACACTCAGCCTCCACCAGCCCAAAATCCTGTGCATGCATATACCCAGCACGTCCAGCGAGGTCTCGGGAGCAAACTCAGGCGCTTCTCACACAGGCAAGCCTCACAAAGCGTTACTACTACACCACCATTTCGCTTCAACTTTGCTTTTGTCGTGCTGTGACTCAGCAAACAGAGAAACTGACTTTAGTCTGAACAGTGCTCACAACATAACACTGGTATCCTTTTCTTTTCCTTGGGATATTTTTTTAATCTCTAGATCACTGGCTTTGAGCCATACTTGCTTGTTGAGGATCATTCAGGGTCACCTTCACCCAAATTTTAAGTCCCAACCATTGTTTCTCAATCTTGATACCAATTGGAATGTGCCCCTCTTCTCTTGAATCCTATCAAGCATCTAATTTTTGCCTGGGAAATAGTTCAAGGCATCTGTGCAAATGTGGCTGATAAGAACATACATGTATATCTCATTATTTTACATTTAAAACTTCCTTTCATAAGAAATAATCCTTTATAAATGAGAAATAATGCAAAAAATTGCATGGAGCATTGCCTTTTAGGATTTCCTTTGTCTGTCTGTATGGTAGGTGCCAATGGCTCATAAAAAACAGCCACAGCTCACCAATAAACATTTTAATAGATGCTTTTTTAGTACATTTTATATCCCTCTATTCTCTTTTCCCGGTTTAGTTTTTTGAAATTCTTGTGATTTCTATGAAAGAACAATGATTTGTAATCTTTACTGTGGAGTTTATAGAGATATTATACAAATTTAAGTGTTTGTCCTCCATCATTCTTCACATCACGTTATTTTTCACTCATTAAATGATGCTTTAAAATATCCTAGATTTGCTTTTTCTCCTCAGGTTACAGCAGATCGGTGTTTGTCTCAAGAGAGCAATTCCTCATATGCCTTATTTGTTTTTGAGAACCTTGATAGTAGACTTGGCTATGTGACCATATGATATAAGGTCATCCCAGCTCAGCTTGTCAAACTTGTCACAGCTCTGAGATTTCACGTAACAGAATTTCCTCCATATATTTTTAGCAATGCCACACAACAAGGAGGTTTTAGAATTCAGCATATCATATGCTCTAAATGGAGTGGTCATTTCAACAAAACTTCCAGTATTGTAAAGCATGGAACAAAAAATAAAAATAAACAGAAGAAAAAAAATAGTGGTTTGCCTCACCTATTCTATTTCAATGTGGTAAATTTATAGCAAAGAAAATATTTTCTTACTTAGGGTAGGGAGTTGGGGGCAGATGGAGGACGTGAGCATAAAGGCCACATTTGTTCTAGCCATCCAGAAAACATCTTTGTTTACCATTGTCTGTTGCCAAGGCAACGTCAGCTACTTAGGTCATCACATTGAGATGGCTATCAAAGGCAGAGCTGAGTCGTCGTCCTTTAAATGTTATACTGATTCTGTCCCTTCTCTTTCTTGCTGTTCCGCAAGGGAAAGGCAAAATGGTCATTGGTCGCCAAAGACTAATAAAAGAGGAAAACTAGATTGCAACTTAGGTGTAGCTCCATTTGGATCATTCCTACTTTATTTTTAGACCTATAGTGGCAAATCAATTGTGTATTGGATTTAAAAGTTATAGTACACAAACATCCATGCCCTAACTGCCTCACGGGCCATCTCTTTCCCAAATATTTCAAAAGGAAATAGTAGATATGGTTTTCAATGGAAAAAGAAAAAGGGACATCTCAAATCTTTTCCTAAATCCCCTCAGGTCCGTAGGGCATACCCTCGTACAGAGCTGGGTTGACATGGACTTGTTTCTCTATATTTTTACCTGGCCTTGCCTCCCTGTGATCACAGAAACCCAAGTATAATAAAGTGTGACCTTCTCTCTATATACAATATAACCACTCCTGCCTTCTTCCCTACAATGTTCCTGAGAAAACCTTCCTGTCCATCACCCTGACAATGCAGGAAAGCTTTCAGTCGTCTGTCAGGAAGAAGTGCACAGAGGGAGTCATGTCCAACAGCCTGTTCATGGGGTAAGGAGCTGTAGTAAGAGCAACAAGGAAATGCTGGTGAGTGGGGATGTAAGAGCCTTCAAATGGAAGGTTCTGGCTCTGCTTGCCCCCTGCACGTCATTTTGAATCATTTTAGATTGTTTTGAAATTTCCAGGGCTATATTGATAAGGAAAATGCTTATGTCTCTTTTTGGCTCCTTGAGGGAAAACTAATTTATGTACTAAAGGAACTATACATGAAAATTTGCAAACAAGTTGACACAGTGAATAATTGCTATCTATTCTAGGCACACAGAAAGGAAAGCAGTGCAGTACTGTCCACTTCCTGTGCTCATCACAACCCTCAACATACGATGTAGCGGCAAGAAAATCATGAAGGATGCGTGGCTTCATACAGCGCTTTCCCTCAAGGTTCAGGGAATAGGATTCTGCAAAAAGTAAGGGGGATGGTGTACAAAGTTTCAGATAGGCAGGAAGAAAATGTTTTGAGATCTCTTCTGTCAGCTCGGCATCCAGCTAGGATCACTGGCACTGCCAGTATGTACAGAGAGACCCAGGCTGCAAACACAGAGCCTCTCCACCTGGCCCCAGCATTATGCAGCAGCACCCCACTGTCTGAACCTCCACAGATGGGGCAGTAACAGCTTGATTTAAACATTACACATACATCAACATGCATGTATACATGCATCAAAACACCACATTGTACCCACTGATGTGCATAATTATGATTATCAATAAAAAATAATAGTAATAAACAACAAAATAGTATTAATGATCTAGAAATCTACAGAGTCTTGAAAACCAAGGAAAGTACATAACTGTTTTGATAAAACAAATATAATTTTGATATCTATGACAAATAGAGTGTAGAAAATTGAAAAACTAGGATCAGCAGATGGTGTAATGGCTACATCGCTGGACTCCCATGTAGTCGACCGTGGTTCAAGTCTCAGACTCAGTGGCTGAAATTCGCATTGGACACGTGTGCATGCATGCCTAAGATCCCTGGAGGAGAAGGGAGGAGAAGGGATTGTGGCGTGGTCATCCCCCCTGGTGGGTGATTTCTTGCTTTCTGTCTCTCTGTCTTTCTGGCAAGCACAAGCGCCCTATAGCAAACACCTCTCCCCCTCCAAAAAAAAAAGAAAAATTGAAAAACTAAATAGACAGGAGGCTTTAGGAGAGAA
>NW_006160061.1:4442215-4493310 GCF_000334495.1 Tupaia belangeri chinensis
GAATGATAAGGCATTTATATGACAGAACATTACTTCTATGAAGCATGTGATGTTTAAGTGAAGAATCATGCAAAGTGGATAATATGTTTAAAATGACAACACACTGTCAGTGGTAGAATCTGACTTTGTGATTCCCTAAAGCATAGAGGGTTCTGGATGTGGGGATTTTCTTATATGAATTGGGGAGACATCACTGCCTGTTCACTGGGCTCCAGGTTCAAGCCTGGACATTCTGAAGACACTTACTGCCTTCCTGTTGTCCTCACACCTCACTTGATTGTACTATGAGGTGTCTCAAGGTAGTCTCCTGCATTTTTCATCTTTACTGCTGCTTCTTCCACATTTAGCTTTCCAAGGACTCAACACTGTGTGCAACACAGTTCTACTTTGCAAAATGACAGAGAAAGCAATGTAATTATAGGCCCATATTTGGGATAGCAGAGATTTTTTTCACTGTTCAGTTCACAAATAGCTCACTATTTACCAAACCAAATAGCTAACCCTATATTAAGCTCCTAGCACTCAGGGCCTCAGGACAGAATCCTAGAAAACTCGGCTGTGAAATTATTGACTTAAAGCAAAATCTAGAATCAGAACTGCTTTCTCTTCCTATAGAGGAACAAACTTTTCAAATAGTTCACAATATGCTAGAAGACTAGCAGGTGGCGTGGTCGTTAAGGCACTGGATTCCCACATAACCAACTGCATGGTTCTAGTCCTTGGTCCTGGTGACTCAAAAATTACTTCAGATGCATGTATATGCATGCCTGGAGTCCTGAGAGAACAGAGGAGAGGAGATTGCAGTGTGGACATAACCTCTGGGGAGAGGGGGTGATTTCCCTTTCTCTTTCTCTCTGTCTCTCTCCAGAAAACATACACATCCTATGACAAAAACCTAAAAGAAGAAGAAGGCAGAAGAAGAAGAAGAAGCCATTAAGACAATGTAGATAAATAAAGACAAGTTTCTATTTTATATACATTATCACTTTCTGCAGAAAGAAAAAATGTTTATGATATCTTGAAACAAAGTTATTTATTAAGTTATTTTAATGAGAAATGTATTATTAGTAAATAATCACATAAAGTGAAGAATGAAAATGAGTGCCATAAGGAAACTGGATAAATACTGTTACTTCAAGAAAAAATTCAAAGATTGTATTCTTTCAGTTTAATGATATATTTATTATATGCACATAACTCTACATATATAAATCTATCTTTAATATTTATATATTACATTTGCTTACATTTTCTGATTTCCAAGTAAGCGGTTAAGTATCTTTAGTTTTTAACTGATCCAAAACAACTGGTTGTTTAAATTTAAAAGGAAGAAGGAAAGACTTCACTATTTTCCCGTTGAATTGCATTTTCTGAAAGTGCCACATTACTCATAGCAACCGGATGTTACAAATGTCGAGAACTTGATAACTCTCATAGCTTCAGTTTTTCTCTGAAAGCCAGATGACTAACCAACATTCCAGGGAAAAAGATAAAATAAGACAGAAAAAAAGCTTACTAAGCCTCTGGATAGGAAGTAATAGGTCAATTGATAAAAGATAATAAGGATTGGCTTACCTTAAAGCTCCAGGGATTCTCCTGAATAATTTCTTTGTATCTTTAACTTCGATGTGCAAGGAATTCTCATTCTTTTATTCCACAATAAGTTGAAGATAATGTGTTTCTCTACTCCTAAGAATTTTACGGTATATTGCTTAAGAACAATTCTCTTACTTAATCCCTGTATACTTATCACAATCAGAAAATTGGACACCCAGGATACCTCCAAGTTATGGACCGAATGTTTTTGTCCTCACAAAATGTATATGTTGGAGTTTTACACCTCGTCTCCCCTCAATGTGATAATATTTGAAGAAGGGGCCTTTGAGAAGTAATTAAGTTTAGATAAGGTCTTGTGGGTGGGGCCCTCGTCCAATGAGATGTGCACGTTATGAGATGAGGCCGCAGAGAGAGCTTGCTTTCCCTTTCTGTGGGTGTGTGCAATGTTAAGGTCGTGTGAGCACAGAGCAAGATGATGGCTGCAGAGAAAGAATCTTCACCAGAATCCAACCTGACTGGCCACTGGGATCTGAGATTTTCAACCTCCGGACCTGTAAGAAAATAAATCTGCTGTTTAAGTCAGCCAGTCTATGGTATTCTGTTATGGATGCCCACATAGACTAAGACATCAGTCTGTAGTTCATATTAAAATTTTTTCAGTTGTTCCAGTATGTCCTTTATAACTGTTTAATTTTCCTTTGTTCGGGATCAAACACAAAAACATACATTTCATTTAGTTGTCATCTCTCTCTCTTTCTCAAGTTTAGACAGAGAGACATCCTCAAGAATGTGTCATGCATGTTTCTTCCCCTAGCTTCTCCTAGCCAGTCAAGATCACACAGTGTATTCAGGTCAACCAAGGAAAGGAGTCCTGATCTTCCATCTGGCGTCCCACGCTGCAGTGCATTGTGCCACCACTGCAGCACTGCAGCGGGGACAGTTGACGTATCACTTTAGTCTCTTTTCATAGGGAACTTTTCCTCTGTCTTCGTACTTCATAACCTTGACAACTTTGGAGAGCACATGTCAATTACTTCATAGCATGTCCCTTGCTAGGGTTTATCTAGTGTTTCCTCAAGATTACATTCAGGTTATTTCTTTGGCAGAGTTACCATTGAAGTGACAGCTTATCCTTCTCTCTCCATCATATCAGAAGGTATTTGATGTTGGTGGTTTTGGAGCCAAGGATGTTTTCTTTCCTATCTGCCAATTTTCCTACTGCAAAATTGCTATTTTCTCTTTGTAATTAATGAATAATTTGTTTGGGACCTTTTTTTTAAGGGTTTTTGTTGGCTTCTTTTTGTTGTAGGACTTGTGAGCTCACCAGAGAGAGACAGAAAAAGGGAAAGTAAGAACCCCTCCTACAGAGTGGCGGATGGCCACACTTCAATCTCTTCTCCATTCTCCTCTCAGGATTTTGGACATGCAAATTTTGAAGCCATTGGGTCAAGGACTCAAACAGCAGTCAAGCATGTCAGAGTCCAGTGTCTTAACCACCATGCCACCTGCTGGCTTTGTTTGGAATATTTTAAGCTTATGCAAATATCCTGGTCTTCATCAAATTTTACACACTAGTTTTAGCATTCATTGATGATTTTCTAACCCCACTATTCTTTTTGTTAGTTAATCTTCTATTGATATAAAAAGCAGTTTCTTTCTCTGTCTGCTTTAAAATTAATGTAAAGGGGCAGAAGATAGCATTGTGGTTAAGGTGCTGGATTCCTACATAGCTGACACGGTTCGAGTTCCGAACCTGGTGACTTGCTTTCTCTCTACCTCTCTCTGTCTCTCTCTGGTGAGTGCATGTGCCCTAGAACAAATTTTAAAATAACAATAATAATAATAATAAAATTTAATAAAGAATTCTTTAAAAAAGAAAATTAAAGTAATAATGAACTATTAAGCTCTTATTTTACATATTGAATTGTAATTATTAGCATTATTTTTGTTATATTATGATGTTTAAGTTGTTCCCAAATTTGTCTAGTGGAAGCCCCTTCAAATCAACTCCTGTCCTGTCATTCCTTGGATACATTATTACTTTCTGACACAACAAGATGTTCTACGCTCATCTTGTCCTTTCCTGCTCAACTTCTAGAACCAACCATTTCTCCAAGAAACCCTGACCCTGGTTCCATTTGGTGGAGATTGTGATTAGACACTAAGGTCATCTGGGTAGTAAGTGTGCTTTCTGCTATTGGTGCAGCTTTGCTTCAAGGCCTCTCAGCAGACAGAGATGGGATATACACAGCCACAAAATATACACGCTCTATACACATGTATACATGCAAACACATATATAATTAATTTCTTTTACATCATTTAAAATTTAAATTAGTCTATTCTCTTTCTTTTCTTATTGACTCTTTTCTGTTTCCCCTCTGACTGCCACTCTTTTTTCTTCCTTCCAACTATTATTTTCCATCCTTCTTTTTATTTCCTAAGCTTATTCACAGTTCCCTTATTTATAGTCCAGAAAAAATGTTTTTGTTTTTAATTTCCCAGGTACAGAAATATGCATCTCTCTCCTGCACTAAAGAAAAGAGAGAGCTAGGAAAAGTGCTGCCAAGCAAAATGTCCTAGAGAAAGAGACAGACCTACTGACCTTGTAGGCATGCTGTGGCCCTCTGAGCTCCTTGTTCTCTATACAAAAGAGAGGGAGGCATTTTTTCCCTGGAAATTGTCCTTTGTAGCATCCTTCCGTCTCAGTCACTACAGAGAAATGAGAGAAACCAGTGCTATAATTTGTCCCCCAAAGGCTCATGCATTGCCATTTGTTCTCCTGTTGTAATACATTGGGAGATGATGAGACCTTTAAGAAGTGAGCCCTAGTGGGCCATGTTTGGATCATGGGGGAAGCACCCTCATAATGGGTTAGTGCTGTCTTAGGAAAGATGAAGAGAGTTCTTGCTCTCACAGGAAGGGGTTAGTTTCCATGAAAGCAAGTTGTTAAAGTGATAGATGCCCTCAGGTTTATCTCTCTTTCTCTCTCTCTCTCTCTCTCTCTCTCTCTCTCTCTCTCTGTGTCTCTCCGCATGCTTCCACTGACCTTTCTACTTCTCTGTTGTAACACAGCAGAGGCTGGTCAAATATCAAGTCCATGTTTTGGACATTCCAGTCACCAGAATTGTAAGTGAAATAAGTGTTTATTATTTATAAATCACTCAATTTCAAGTATTTCTGTTGAGCAACACAACAGACTGAAAAACCAGAACTTATTATTTAAAATATCTTGGACCTAACCTTCTCCAAAGTAAACATAATCTTAAAAATAAATAGGTAGAAACATATTTTAAAACTTTGTAGTTTAAATAAATTATACCAGTCATTTTAGCTTGTTTTAATAAAATATTCATACTCTAGAGCAGTACTCCAATAGAAACAAAGGATTTAAGTATTCATATTCTGACAGAAATCATTTTTCTACTGGAACATCCTAGTTAATGACCTTATTAAAGAGGACTTTTTTTTTTTTTCTTTTCCATGAACTAATAGGTCCTGACTGGCTATAAATATAAAACAGACATGTTGGTGCAAGTGTAGGGCTCACAATCAGCCTGTCTGTACAAATATAGGACTTAGGACACTAACCTTTCCAGCTTGATACATTCTTCAGGAATATTCCAATGAAGTTTTCATCTTGGTTGCTATGTCTACCTTATTCTTGGCCTTATGGCTTTTAAGAAACCATGTACTCACAGAATTTTACAGTCTAAGGAGTCTTTTAAAATTCTGTAGTACTATCTTCTCATTCTGTGCTCTCTTCTAAAGGAATTATTTATGATGATTTTAAAAGGCAAAGACTATTCAGAATTTCACATCACTGTGAAGCAAATATTCTCAGTGACTATAATAAGGTTATAAATCGAGTAGCTTCCAAATGTTTCAATCAAACATCCCTTTGGTTTTTTGAACACTTCGGCTGTTTCACGGGCTGTACACTGTACTTGCATTTGGAGAAAAGATGGAAGGGGATCAGAGACAGAAGAGAGATCAGTTAAGAGACCATTGGAATAGTAACATCAGCAAGGGTTAATTGTGCTATAGACTGTGATGTGGGGGGTTAGCTGGATTTAGACATATGAAGGGGATTCAAGAAGTTCATGGAAAAATAAAAGTAAAGTTTATTTTAGTACAAAAAATTGGAAATCCACTTATAGTTTTATTTTTTTATTAATATGCATTTTTTAAAGTTTATTCATTTTTTTCTTCCAAGAAAGAAGAAGAGAAAAAGACAGAGAAACAAGCACCCTCAACAAAGCCCTCATTCTGAAATCCAGTCATTCTCAATCAGTCGAATCCTGGGCATGTGCCTGGCATACTCAGGGGTCCTAGGATGTAAACATAGGACCTTTCCTTTGTAGGTCTGGTTTTCCCACCACACTACAGCTTGGCCTCATAACATTCCTTTACTAGTCACTTTTTGAAGACCCCTTATAATTTTGAACACTCCTAGTACATGCTGTTGGAGGGGATGTAGTATGTGTGAGAAAGAGGTCAAAGATGACCTTAGGGTTCTACTTGCTATTTAACCTGGAAAACTGGAAAAATAAACTTGTTCTTTATATTAAGATGGAGAAACAAAAGCCGAATAGGTTTGAGGTAGCTTTGAAAGAACTGAAGTACATTTTGTGAGCATGATAATTTTGATATGTGTATTGGATTTCCGAGTTAGGATGTGTAAGTATCCTAAGTGGATAACTTGACTGGAGAAGTCATCAGCTTATAGACTTTATAGCCCCAGACTACGACCCCAAGGTGTGTTTTCAGTTGGCATTTGTTGAAGTCTTACTGCACACCAGCAACTGTTCTGAGTGCTTACCTGCATTGATTCATTTACTCTCACAGTAATCCAGTCCAATCAGAAAGATTTATTATTACCATTATTATTATTATTATTATTATTATTATTGTTACTTTAGCAGGTGAACATATTGAGAGTAGAGAGACTATTTAGTGTGCTCCGAGTTGTATCACTAGTTAAAGCAGAAGTTGAACACTGGGGGACCAGCAGTTAGTGTAATGGCTATGTCGCTGGACTCCCATGTAGTCAACCTCGGTTCGAGTCCCAGACCCGGTGGCTTAAAATTCACACCAGGCGCATGTACATGCTTGCCTGAGAGGAGAATGGAGGAGAAGGGATTGTGGTGTGGCCATGCCCCCTGGGGGGTGATTTCTCGCTTTCTGCCTCTCTGTCTTTCTCTGTCTGTCTGGTGAGCACATACCCTATAGCAAAAACCTCTCCAAAAAAAAAAGAATTTCAACCCCAGAAGTCTGACTCCACAGCCTTGCATCTAACCATTTTGCTGCTTCTGTGTGTGGAGAATGATACTGCCCAATGGAAACGATGATTAGTTGAACAAATGAAAATAGCACATATGACAAACTACAGATTAATTATGTACTAATATGTCACAGCACTGACTATAAGGCAAAGAAGTTTGGAATACGTGTGAACTTCCAAAATAATATGACATAGTAATAATTATCTGCTTCATTGTGATTCAGTTACATACTGGGGATCTGAAAGAATTTAGCAGGTCCCATAGATATCCACTTTATAGCCATAGATTAGCTTAGTCATGGGTATTATCAAGTTCATAATGGCTAATCATTTCGATATTGTGCACACCTTGCCCTACTGCCTAGCACTTTTGTAAAATTCCCCTGTAATTTAAGTCATTTTAATCAACCTTCGTCAAGTATCAGTAAGGAGTGCTACTAAAACGTCCATTTCAGTTCATTTCATTAACCCCTTCTCTTCCAAATAGACAATTATAGTCTATGTTCACTTCATTCTACATAATAAGCAGAAATTTAGAAACTTTACGGGAATTCTAATTAATTCAACAGATATTTATTGAGCACAAAAACGAGAGTGGTAACAAACTTAGCCTTTTGAGAATATTTAGGTCTTTGCCCCCAAGTTTAGCAAACTCAATGCCAAACTGCGCTAATTGAATATAAAGTAAGGGGCTCCCACTTCCTTATGAGCAAGGGAATACTTATACTTTCCTTATGCTGGAATGACTACCTAGCTTCTAGGCACCTGCTATAAGGGATTGACTTTGCTGATATCAGTACTGAAAGTTTGTGTTGTAAGAAAAACTCCTGAAAAATACTTTTCTATCTCAAGGACACACGTGACTAAACAGTGTTTACAGCAGCCATGAGTGTTTGTCTTGAGCTCTAGGCCACTGATCAATATGGCCCAAGGAGCAAATTCAGCCCATTGCCTACTTTTGTATGACCATGAAACCAAGAATGTTGTGTGTGTGTGTGTGTGTATGTGGGGGGGAGGGGTCCAAGATTTAAATATATATATATATAGATAGATAGATAGAGAGAGAGAGAGCAGTATTTCTTTCTTTTTCTTTTTTGAGCGGTTGTTGCTATAAAGTGCACACACTCACCAGAAAGAAAGAGACCGAAATCAAGAAATCACTCCCCAGGGAGAATGGCCACGCTGCAATCCCCTTCTCCTCCTTTCTCCTCTTGGGGTCTTGGGCACACACGCCTGGTATGAGTTTAAGCCACCGGGTCCAGAGTCAAACCTCAGTTGACTACATGGGAGTCCAGAGACATAGCCATTACACCAACTGCTGGTCCTGAGAAGAGTAGTATTTCACAACATGTGAAAATGATATGAAGTTCACTTTTCAGTGTCCCTAAATAATTGGAACATACTCATCCACTCACATATTGTCTATAGTTATTTTTGCACTCTACCAGATTAGACTTGAGCTCTCATGACAGAGACCATATGATATGCAAATGCTGGCCCTTTATAGAAAAAGTTCTGTAGCCAATGCTCTATGTTTTGAAGAAAGCCTTCAATCCTAACATATTTTGACATATATCATAGCTGTTTATTTTTGTACTTCTGTCTTGAAAATCATAGTTCTGTTTGTATGGCAGAGCCTAATCAGAAGTAAAGGACCATTTTTATCAATGAGTGAGAAATTAGAATAGCACTGAAGCAGATCAACCTATCTTTTTTTTTTTTTTTTAGAGAGGTTTTTGCTGTGGGGCGCGTACACTCGCCAGACAGACAGAGAAAGACAGAGTGATAGATCTGAGAAATCACCCCCCAGGGGGATGGCCACACCGCAATCCCTTCTCCTCCATTCTCCTCTCGGGATCTTGGGCACACACGCACACACGCCTGGCGTGAGTTTAAGCCACCGGGTCCGGGACTCGAACTGTGGTCGACTACGTGGAGTCCAGCAACATAGCCATTATGCTAACTGCTGGCCCCCAACTTATCATTTTAAGAAGATTTTTAATTTGGTAACAGTACCTAGAGAGAGCAAAATCAAAGTTACTGTTGGCTACTTTTTAATGATCCTCCACTCTTCCTCTCAGAGAGTCTATTTCTTTATGCTGTCACATGAATCCAGTGTTCACATGAATCCGCGTGTGGCAGTGTTGTACATTTTTTATTAACAAAATGAGAGGAAGGCTTTTTCATATAAGAACAGAGCCTTTGAGCTTAACAAAGGCAAGATGATTATTTTGCAATTGCATATGGATTTGGCTAGACAGAATTTAAAAATCAACCATCTCTTGTCATTTTGACAATAACGATGTTACATTGGTTAAACTAGGTATATTTATCCTTGGTTTGAAATGAGCAAGCTAAGGCTCAGAGCATCATTGTTTTATAGTTTCTTTAAAAGGCACTGGGCTTACCATCATCTTTTCTGGCCTCCATCCCACTCAGCTCTCCAAAGACCAGTGTTCTTTATCCAGAAATAGTGAGAGCCCTTGACCAACTCACTTCACTGGGATGTTGTGAGGAACAAATGAGATGTATATGAACATGATCTGAAAATTCCAGTAAGTACTTTATTAAAAGGAAAAAGAGGGGTTAGCAGGTGTTGTGGTTGTTAAAGCACCAGATTCTCACAGGTAGTGTGGTGGTTAAGAGGCTGAACTCCCAAATAAACAACTGCGGTTTGAGTCCCTGCCTTGGTGGCTTGAAAATCATGCAGAGCACCTTTGCATGTGTCCAAAATCCCTAGAGGAAAAAGAAGAAGATGTGACTGCAGAATGGCTGTCCCTATGGGGGGTGACTTCTCACTTTCCCTGTCTCTGTCTCTCTCCTGGAAGTATACAGGCCTTATGGAGAGAAAAATGAAAAAGAAAAAAGACAAGTACTGCTTAGATAAGTAACTCTTGGATAGCTGATAGAATTCAGCCTCATGATCAACCCATCTGCCAAGGGTAGTGGAGGTGAAATGAAAATCATTTGCTTTGGAAGCACCAGCCTTTGGCTATGGAATGTTTTAAGCTTAGTTAGGGCAAATTTCACATCAGAGAGACCTTTGATATACAGTTGCATTGCTCTCATCTATTTCCTCTAGTATTTAGAGAGACAAAAGCTGTACACCCACTCCAACAAAATGCCCTCAATCTAAGATTTTTTGTTTTTATAATAGCAAGGCCACTAATATCATAAGTGTCAATATACCAGTCTTTCAGATGTCATTCAATCTATGAATTTGTTAATAAATTGCAAATTTACTGAGTAATATAATTGACAAAATCACCATATCTTTGGACTTCATTGAACTGTTTGTGTAATGATGTTGTTGTTCATTACATGCCTGAATGCACTCATTAAGCTCAGAGTGAACAATAAGCTTGAAGAAGCACAAAGACAGTGCAACTAAAACCAGCAGGAAACACATTTCAACCACCCCAGGATCCAGCAGGTCTGTTTCTTAAAAAAAAGAGAGACTGGTCCAAACACTGCAGCAACATTTCATATTCAAGAGGTGATTTAGGTTTCACTTTTCACTGAGGAATGAGAGTTGAATATCTTCAATTATAAACATAAATCTGAGATGGGGAGATTTTTTAACAGACAATGTCCTGATTTTTCATGTTATTGATACCATTTGTCTGCATTATTTAAAAGCCTAAACTCATTTCAAATGAATTTTCCATCAGGCTGTGTATACCCTTGCCTTAAAACAGCACCACATTCTTTGGGAACTTTTGAGGCTTTTTCATTCTCAACTTACTATCTGATAGCAAAAGATGCACTGAACCAGTCTGACAAGGTCTTTGCAATAAAGTTTATGCAGCTTCATCCCAGTTGAAGCGATGCTTCCTAAGACCTATTTGGCTAAAATAAAGGGTTCAAATGAAAGTGTATTTTTCAGAGCTCCTAGGCTTTACATTAATAGGCATTTATGATTTCATTCACCATGTATGTACCGAGTAATGGAATATTCTGGGTTCTTGGGTTGTAAAGTGAACAGAACGACAAAGTCCTGCCCCCATGGTGTTCACACTGGTGAAAGTGAGTAGGGAAAACCATTTAGCTTAACAGGTTTCTTTGTAATGTACTATAGTATAATATGATACTATGAATGATTGACAAGAAAGCAGAATGGTAGATAAAGTTGGAAACACTATCTTCCATACAGTACTCTTGTCATCATGAAAAAAGATACCCAGTATTTCTGGCTCTCCTCTTCTTCCACAAATACAGAAAGGTTACATTTTCTCACTGAAAACTGGCATGACTTCATAACTTATTTTGGCCAATGAAGTATGAGTAGAAATATGAGTATGAATGTCACTGTTAGGGAGGAGAATCTAGGATCCAGTGTGGAATTCTCAAACGTGTTTCCCCTGCTGTGGCAAAGCTTTAAGTCTCATATTAAAATAGTGATATCACCACCTTTAGTTTCTGGTCCAGCAGGTAAAGATCTTGGATATCATCATTTCTGTCTGCACAAAAAAACAGCTGAACAAACGAGAAATCAACCACTCTTCTTCGATCCTTTGGATAACTGAGATCCCAGGGCAAACTGCTCTGTACAGTGGAGCTACAGAGAGGTGGATACAAAAAAATTACAACTTTCTGGAGCACAAATGCACAGTAGACCTCCAGAGGAATCAGTACTGGAGTGGGAAAACCTAAGTGGTAGCTGATGGAATTTCTGGAGGCTCAGTGTGGACAAGTTTAAGAGTTGAAAATTTCGGAGGGGTTCAGTCTTAAGAGGAACCCACACATTAGTGAATTTTACCTACAGGAATCTTACCATGTTCTTACAGTAAAGATCAAAGAAAACTCCCTGATACTTCTGGTAAGGGAAGAAGAAAATTAATCAGTTTGAAATAAACTGACAACATTTTATTTCTATGAACAAAGGCCTCCTCTCAAGAGAAACTATTTTACCAGGCCCTAACTAACTGGGCATTTTAGAGGATCCCAAGTGACCTAGAGAAAGAGAAATACCCAAAGTCAGTCTCCTCTATTAATAAAACCACTTCATGTACTTTGCTGTGTACATGCTGTGTTTTGTCTCACCATTAGTCTCCTCTATTAATAAAACCACTTCAAGTTCTTTGCTGTGTACATGCTGTGTACATGCTGTGTTTTGTCTCACCATGCTCAGATAAGCTGATAACCAGAGCTCAGTGACTCTGCTCCTCAAACGCACCTATGCATTTCAGTAGAGTAAATACACTGATAAATCCTAAGGCAAAGAATTTTGTTCGTAGGCCCATAATTGCTTAAATATTTGGCTACTGAATTTTTGTTTTATTTTACATCTATTAAAATTTCATATATTATAGGAAATTCTTCCTGGTTATTTGATTTCCTTAAGCTTTTACTGGGTGTCTCCACTGCATGTGCCATCTTGTTACTTATCCAGGCAAAGTAGACAGCATGTCTAAAACTAGAAAGAACTAGAGAGGTTTCTGGAACTGAGAAACTCTCCTTAAATTTGAAACCGTTACAAGAGAATTTAGCTATCCAAGTTCACAAAATGGAGCCCTGTAAAGGTAGAAACTGGCAAAACTATGTCTATCCAGAATGCAAGGAAGATTTCCATTGGGAAAATGCTCTCATAATTTGAACTAACCTTTGGCAGCTAACTGCCAGCTAACTACTGTACTTCAGGCCCCTCTGTTTAGAATGGTTGGAATAATTATGGGAACTGCATCCTTCTGATGAAGAAATGTCTCGTGGAATGATAATGATGGAGGGAAAGGAGGCCCCGTGGCCCTGTCTCATTAAAACTGGCCATCTGATGAAACACATTCCTAGCATTCTTAGCATTTCTAAAAAATGTTATTACCTTTCCTTTTTGAATATTTTGGTGATTTTTGTCATAGCTAAGCATCAAATTACAAATCTAGTCATTAATTTTCTATTTTATGTGCTTTCTCCTTTCACCATTACAGGAATGACTTTACATTCATTTCTCCATCCTAAGACAATATGCAGCTTGGATTTCTAAATTTTTAAATCCTAAAAAGAACTGTTCTTGAATTTTAGCTTGTCCTACTGCAGCAGCAGATGAGGTTTAAAATGTGTGTCCATGAGTGACTTTGACAACAAGGTATCATTTGGCTCTTAAACATTCGTAGCACTTCACTTTTCTACTTATCGTGTATTTATTCACATACAAGGCACCACAATTCAAGTCTGTTGAAAACAAACATTTTGCAATAATTCTGCCTCTGGTTTTATACTAGTTTTAGCTTTCATTTCTCCAAGGTGAATATGGGCTGGTTCCAAGTCAGAGCCAGGGCTGCTCCTGGCATTTACCTGCAGAAAATCAGTCTCCTAACTTCTCTTAATCATATGATGCCCTAGACGGAGTTTAGCTCACCCAAGTGTTCGCTGAATTCTCTTTGCTATGTGTGGCGCTAGCTATATAACTTAATCAAACAATACATAGAGGAACAAGAATTCCTTCATTTTGCCTAAAAGAGAGACTATGATGTTGGTTCTGCAGAATTACCCACTCTGCAGCCTTTGCACTTCATTCTCTGAGGACCCAGCTTTGCAAGCACCCTATTCTCCCTGGCACCACATTGCCTAGAGATGAATATACATATGCACGTGTACTTGTGCACAAAGTTTTAATGCAGTGAATCACTATCATTTTTTACTTTCTATAAAAAATGGGTCTATTCTCTGACTCCTTTATAATCATACATGTAAGATTCTGAAAATGTCTACATTTCTCAGAGACTTTATCATGCCTATCTGAGTTTTTCAACTTTCTAGCAATAAGAATGTCTCAGGAGAAACTGTGAGGTTATGTCAAAATCCAACTCTTATTTTTGTGTCTGTGATGGAAAATCTCACCATCAATGCAAGGTGATGAGATTGAACTCTACTAGGTATATTACATAAGCCCACACCCTAGTCTACAGCTCTGGGCTGCCTTTTACTTTCTTCATCTTATAACTTAATATCCTTCCCCTTAGAAGAAAAAGCAAGCAAAACTTAGCACTTTAATAAAAGATAATCTTACCCATACAGGGTTATTTTACATGCCCTACATGGACGTAGGCATACAAGGGGACTTTAAAAAGTTTGTGGGAACAGCAGATGGCATAATGGTTATGTTGCTGGACTTCCACATAGTCAACCGCTGTTCAAGTCCCAGACCTGGTGGCTTAAAATATGTTCCGGGTACATGTGCATGTATGCCCACAATCCCAAGAGGAGAGCGGAGGAGAAGAAATTGCAGCACGATCATCTCCCCTGGGGGGGGGGAGGTAAATCCTCACTTTCTGTCTCCCTCTCTGGTGAGCACATGCTCTCTATATCCAAAATTTCTCTTTAAAAAAGTTGTAGAAAATTGGAATTAAAGAATGAGTATATTTTAGAGCAAAAAATTTTTAAAGATCCATCCATAGTTTCTTTATAATACACATTTTCAGTGAACTTTTTGTAATATCTGATCAGTCTCTGTTACCAAGACCCAGTGAAGTACCTCCTTGATAGCTAGTAAAGAATCAAATATGAAAAATGGGTACATTCATTTATAAGGTCCTAGTAACTTATTTATATGTGGAATACATGTGTGTATATGTATATGGATGCAAAAAAGATTGTGTTTATTTTGTTGAAAAAATGTGAAATCAATACATAGTTTGTAACAATATGCATTTTCTATAAACCTTCCGAAGACCTCTCAGATCAGTGTTAAGTATGTATTGTACATTTATAATTGGTGCTGCCATTTCATAATTTTCTCCTTCCTTAAGAGATAAGGCCCCAGAGACAAGTAGATGGTATGGCTTGCTTAACGTCAAGGAAGCTCACACAAACACTCTCTCAGCCCCAAGATGGTTCTCTGGCGTTACTACCTCGGACTTCCATGACAACTGCACGGGTTGCTCTGCAACCGTTCACTGAGCAACACCACAGGTAATAAAGATAGAACCAAAGGGCAAATCACAAGTGACAATAAGGTGCTGTATCACTTCAAAGCAAATTTGTGGTATTTTGAACATTTTTCCAGTCACAGTTCTCGGTTTAATTTCCTGGATTCAAACACATTATGTTGACAATTCTTCAAACCTTGATCACATAGCAGATAATCTTATTGAACAGTAAACATTTTGTTTTCTGCATTTGATGTTCTAGTTTGATGAAGTGTCACATATGACCTGGGTGATGTCAAGTCTGCAAAATGCAAGGTGATATTTTTCTACTTAATGGCAAATGAAATGGCATTAATATGACTGTTTATTCACAACGTTTTCCCCCTCTGAATGAGATTTCTTGATTGTTGACTCAGAGGTGATAAGGTTGTTTTAAAGACCTCCTGATTAGGATTAGATAAATTAACAATCATCTTCCATAAGGCATCCGAACGGCTTATGTGTATGAAAGAGGTACTGAGAGTTCCTTTGTAGCAGTTTGAGAAAATGACCCCAATTCTTCCCACCTTCTATGTCTACAGCTTTTGTCATGGAATGTACAGTACTCTCCTTTCATGAGTATGTCTTTGTCATGTATCTTTCTTTGGCCAATAAAATGCAAACTGAGATTGAAATGGGCTTATACATGTGGGCTATCCTCTTGTCTGTGATTGACATGAAAACTCTTGCACTGACTTGCCTCCTGGATTCAGGAGGATGATCAAAGTCTTAGGAAAAACAGTCGGTTAACAGATACCTGTGTAAACATTGAGCTGCAGATGCTTAAATGAGCCCAACCAAAAGCCAGCTGATTCCCCAGATATGTGAGGACACCCAGCTAGGATCAGCAGGGATGCTTAGCCCAGCCTATCTCTACCAATTCCAGAAACAAAAACATGAAGAGCTTATTGCTATATGTCACTGAAGTTATGGATATTCATAACATAGCATAATTATAATAGTTGAATGATCCCACTTGGATCTCTGTGTCTCTCTACTACTCCTGGGCCCTATAACAGATTTTGAAGTCAAACAAGGAAGAGGAGTGCTATTCAGTAGTGGCCATGTTTCCAGAACTAAAAGGTAATACACACACACACACACACACACACACACACACACACACGGAAAAAAAATAAAAAACATGATCTATGTCCTCAAAAAGTTTATAAACTCACCAATAAAGAAGATTCACATGCTTACAAAGAAAAAAAAGGAAATTTTTACCAGTGTATCTTGACTAAGGACTTATATTGGCCTTGTTCAAGTGTTTCATCAAAATGTGCATGTATTGGTGCATACAGAGCTCACTAAATCAAAAGAACTCTGGGGTTTGTGCCTAGGGATATGTATTTTAGAAAAAGTCTCTAAGAAAATATAATACACTCCTCTGGTTAAAAAACAATAGAAAGGGACTGGGTAGTGACCAAGCAATAAAACACAGTTGTCTGTGCGACAGACTCACATGAGACAGTGGCTAGTTCCAGTCCAGAAACCTCTCTGAGTGTGCCAGGCATGCTTCCATTTATGATCCAGGGTTGGCTGAAGCTGGGAATGCATCGTGTTGTCAAGACACTATTGGGGATGGCGTGTCTTTGTTTCTCCCTCTCTCTCACTTATGAAATAAACATATTTTAAAGAGCTTTTTTAAAGAAACTGTAGTGGAGCCAGCAGGTGGTATGGTGGTTAAAGGTGCTGGATTCCCACTTGGCCAACTGCAATTGCTTTCTCTCTTTTCCTTTCTCTTTCTTTCTCTGGTAAAATTAAACTGCTATAAATAATAATAATTAATAATAACAAATGGAATTAAATAAATTTATAAAAAATAAATTTATAAAATTAATAATTTTTAAAAGATCCTGTAATACAGACTAGAAAATAGCAAATACTATTAATATATTTGTATGTAAATATAATAGATTAAAAAGAGAAAAGTTAGGCCAGTAGAGGCTGGAGTTCTCATGAAGGATTTAAGAAGGTGGAATTCGTTGGGGCCAACAGATGGCATAGTGGTTACATTGCTGGACTCCTAAGTGGCCGACCTTAGTTCAATCCCAGACCTGGTGGCTTGAACTTATGCCGGGTGCATGTATATGTGTGCCCAAGATTCCGGGAAGAGAATGGAGGAGAAGGGATTGCAGCGTGACCCCCCCCCCCGGATAGGGGGGAGTGATTTCTCACTTTTCCTCTCATGGTCTCTCTCTCACTCCCTCTGGCAAGCATAGATGCCCTAAAGCAAAAGCCTCTCAAAAGAAAAAAAAAAAAAAAAGATGGAATTTGCACAGTTCTTAGAACATCATAGGATTTAGATTAACAGGAAGAAGGGTGGGGTCATAGTCTCCATACCAAAGAATATAACAAGCGATAGCATGGAAATCAGAACTAATGTGGTATGGATAGAATGGAGATTGATTTATCTATGCATTTACTTATTCATTAGTAACTTCTTTAGCCTTTACCATTGTGCCAAACATTAAGTACAATAACAACACTATGAGTTAGGCACTAATATCATTCTTATTTCACAGGGCAAGCTGATAGACTGGAATGATCCTACTTAGAATTCTGTATTCAATAGGAAAAAAATATAAATGTCAAAAGTAATTTTTTCCACAAAAACTTATAGATTAATACTAAAGTTGCTTATTAGTATCTTGAAACTATACACACACACACACACACATATATACACTCACTAGACTATGTATATGTGTGTGTGTAAAACAAGGAGATTTATAAAAAGCTAACAGGAGATAGTGGAATTTTGCTTTAATATAGGTAAAATATTTTGATTCTTTTTTATTATTATTTTTAATAAAGATCTCACTTCTTGAAAAGTAAAGTTATGCTTTATTTCAATTTTAAAGACTTGGGGGAAATTTTTCTCTTAGGAAGTGAAAAAGATGCAGTGATTGTCTCTGGATCTGACGCACTCATAAGCAAGGCAGCCATCTAAGGAAAGAACTGCTCAATGCATCTCCAAAGTTTCACACAGGATTTGATTAAATCCCTCAAAGGATCAGTTTTAATCAGTTCAAATTTGACCAGAAATCTGTATATCATAAATATTTTGTAGGATATGTCTTTTTGTGTTAAAATAATAGAAAGATTTTTTCTATTCGTTTTTCTTTTTTGCCATAAATAAGTTCTGAAAATTATTCTAACCTGCTGTTTTCTACTAGTCATCTCTAGGCACACTACATTGCGTTAAGAAGGTCGCAAATCCAGACACGCTTCATATATACACTTTATGTCCCAGCATCTCTTCTAAGTCCTTTAGGTCTATCTAATTGACTCCTATTTGAACATAAATATTTAGTGATCATAGAATTATGGACTTACATTGTGGATAAAACATAATTTTATAATACCTGAAACCATCTTTGAAGACCCATCAGATCTTAAACAGAATTGTATTTATACTAACTTAACCAAATACCTTTTCATTGTTCTCAAAATACTTTCAGAAAAAACAAATTTAAGTGAAATGTTCCCTAGTAATACATTTTCTGTGTTTCTGTTTTATTCTGGTAATAAATTCTATATTAAAAATTATGTGAACAATATTAATCATATATTTTATGATAATTGAATACAAGATTGTTGAAAGATTGCCAAAGGATATAGTATTTGTTTTATCAGAAATTATCTGGGATCTGCTGGTGGCCTGGTGGTTAAGGTGACTGGATCTCAAATGACCCACTACACAGTTTGAGTTCCCAGCAGCTTTAAAAAAATATCAAGTGCATGTGCATGCACACCCAAAACACTGGAAGGAGAGAGAAAAGGAGGAACAAGGTTTGTGATGTGACTACCTCCCATGGGATGGGGGATACGTCCTCATTTTTCCTCTCACCTTCTCTGGTGAGCACACATGTTCTCTAAAACATTAAACATATACACACACACTTATTTTTTTTCTCTGAAATATACTGAGTATTTGAATAAAAGATCATTTGTATTTATTACTTGACTCATACCTTCTTTGATCTGTTTGCCTACAGATTCATTTCACTCTCTTCCTTTGTTCTGTTCTGTGTCATAGAAAGGCTGACCCCTGGGGACCAGCAGTTAGCGTAATGGCTATGTCACTGGACTCCCACGTAGTCGACCACAGTTCGCGTCCCGGAACCGGTGGCTTAAACTCACGCCGGGCGCATGTGCGTGTGTGCCCAAGATCCTGAGAGGAGAATGGAGGAGAAGGGATTGTGGCGTGGCCATCCTCCCTGGGGGGGGTGATTTCTCACTTACTGTCTCTCTGTCTCTCTCTGTCTGTCTGGCGAGCGCACATGCCCTATAGCAAAAACCTCTCCCCCCAAAAAAAGAAAAAAGGCTGACCCCTGCAAGACTGTTCCCTAGGCTTGTCTGTGCTGGGTTCTAGCAGTGTTTGGTGAAAGGAAGGTCATGGTGATACACTGGAGTGCCTGGTTTTCATCTGTTCCCTATTAAGCTTTACAATTCTTTTTTTTTTTCCGCCCATGTTACTAATTACATGTAATAAATATCCTCTATTTAAAACACCTAACATGGCTCCTGTTTTTCCTGACTAGACTCTGACTGCTACAAATGTCAAGTAAACTATTCCTAAAAGAGATTTTTTTTTTTGGGGGGGGGAAGGTTTTTCGCTATAGGGCGCGTGCGCTCTCCAGACAGAGAGAGACATAGAGACAGAAAGCAAGAAATCACCCCCCAGGGGAGATGGTCACACCGCAATCCCTTCTCCTCCATTCTCCTCTCGGGATCTTGGGCACGCACGCACACGCGCCCGGCATGAGTTTTAAGTCACCAGATCCGGGATGCGAACCACGGTCGACTATGTGGGAGTCCAGCGACATAGCCATTATGCTAACTGCTGGTTCCCCCTAAAAGAGATTTGAGACAACTAGCAATAAAGGGCTAGGACCATAGACCAAAAGAAATTAAAATGTATCTAAATCAAGAGGTATACATGATGGTTAAAGGATAGAGATAGAAGATTTAAAATTTATAAATTAAATGTATTTTGTTTGCACTGGGAGTTTTTATCTCAGCCATGTCCCCTTCAAGCCTGACTATTTTGTAAAAAGAATTTAAATGACTTTGCACAATAGATAAATCAGAATGCATTGGTGGATGTGGGCTCTGTAGGACAGTCCGAGGAGCAGGTCGCTTAGTACTGGCCATGCAGTCCTGTGTGGGCCATGTTCACCACACAAGCCTATACTGTATACATAAATGACAAATGCAAACACCCACTCCCATAAGTGCACTCAGATTTATAAGTAATTCCATTCCTTTATCTTCTTCTCAAGAAAGTATACTATCATGCATACTGCAAAATAATTAATGGAATTATTATAAAGAAAACCTTGAATCCTTTCTAATTTACCTCAAAAAAGAGGTTATTTATAGTCATTGACATTTTATTTTCACAAAACAATTTGTTGAAGCAGAGATAACAAGTGATCAAAGACTCACAAATGCCTTTCATTGAGATTTTCTGAGTTACACTAATTGCAGGCACCATATTATTGTCAGAGTTGTCATTTTGCAATTTTTTAAACATCATCATAAAAATAAGCTAGAATGTACACCATCTAATATAACAGGGGTCATGGAGACATGTATTTTTAACAGTAATATTTGAAAATAAAGTCAACAATAATGCTGAAATGCTCTATAAGTTATTACAACCTTTTCTTTTGAGACTTAAAAACAAATTAATTATATCAAATAATAATAAGTTATAGATTTATTAGTAATAATATCCACAATGAGTAGATACAAACTTTTTGATTATATTGCCATAAAATAAAAAAATAAAGGAATATAAAAAGAATAGACTGATAAATCTTTGTAAAATCTTGAGTACAGAGTAAATTTTAAACTCCACAGGGCCAGTCAAGGAAACCAATTAGTATCACAATTCATTAGGGTAGGTATTAACAAATAAAATCACTGCCATAAGTCAAATATTTCATGGACCAGCCCTATAATCCAGTGGTTAAAGGAACCAGATCCCACATGGCTAACTGCAATTCAAGTCTCATCTCTATAGGTTTAAAAACATCCTGGGACTGGGGCCAGCAGGTGGCGTGGTGATTAGGGGCTCTGGACTCACACACACCCAACCTTGTTCAAGTCCTGGACCTGGTGACTTGCTTTCTCACTTCTCTCTCTCTCTCTCTCTCTCTGGTCAAAATAAAATAAATGAATAAGTAAATAAATAAAGCTAAATAAAATCATTCTTTAAAAAAAAAATCCATTCTTTAAAAAAAAGGCCCTGTGGTTAAGGCACTGAATTCCCACAAGGCCAACTGCAGTTCAAGTCCTAGACATGGGGGCTTGAAAATTATGCTGGGCATGTGTGCATGCATGCCCAAAATCCCAGGAGGAAAATGGAGGAGAAAGGGTTGTGGTATGGCCATCCTCCCTGAGGGGTGATTTCTCACTTCTCTCTCTGTCTCTCTCCTATAAGCACAAGTACTCTATGACAAACAAAAAGAAAAACAAAACAAAACCACACTGAGTGCATTTGTTTGTATTCCCTAAATCCTGACCGACAGGATCAGTGACTGTGGTGTGACCGTGCCCCATTGGGTCTGGAGGGGGTGGGTGTTGTCTCTTTGTTCTCTCTCCATGTTATTTTGTAAGCATGCACACTTTCTGACAATTAAAACATCAATCAAACAAAACAAAGCAAAACAAACCAAAAAACCTGTAAGTTGACATTATTACATTATTGCATGATCTAACATTAGGCAATCTGCCACCTGTTTCTTTTCTTTTTTGAGAGAATTTTGCTATATGGCACATGTGCTTGCCCGAAACACAGAGAGACAGAAAGAAATCCTCTCCCAGGGGAATGGTCACACTGTAATCCCTTCTCTTCCTTTCTCCTCTCAGGATTTTGAGCATGCACAAATTCACCCAGCATGAGTTTCAAGCCACTGGGTCCACGACTCAAACTGCAATTGATCATGCGGGAATCCAGTGTCTTAACCACAACACCATCTGCTGGTCCCAGCCATCTGTTTCAAAAATATTATGACAAGTCAATCAGAAACTAAAAATATGAATATACCAACATCAGCACATCCCATGCAATAGGATATTTTTGGAGACCAATGGTATAGCAACAACAAACTGGACCCACATGGGAAGGTCCCTAGTTCACATTCTGGGACCTCCCTGAACATGCCAGGTGCACACATGTACCTGTGATCCATGGTGCTGTAGCAAGAGATGGAACATACCATGAACACACTGTTGGCTCTCTTTCTCTCAGAAGAAATAAATAAATAAACATAAAAAGGAAGGGAAATTTTAATTGATATTCATGGTAATCACACTGGAAAAAGAAATGTTATACACTGTAAAGATATATGTGATTAAAGTATGGGGGACCAGCAGATGGCAAAATGACTACATCGCTAGACTCCCATGTAGTTGACCACAGTTCGAGTCCCAGATCTGGTGGCTAAAACTCATGTCGGGTACATGTACATGCGTGCCTAAGGTCCCGAGAGGAGAATGGAAAAGAAGGGATTGCAGCATGGCCATGCCCCTGGGGGATGATTTCTCACTTTCTGTCTCTCTTTCTGGTGAGTACACATGCCCTATAGCAAAAGCCTTTCCCCCCCTAAAAAAGGTAATATAAAAAAATAAATAAATAAAATATTTTTTGAAAAGGGAGGGAGGAAAATATCTTGATTATATGACTACTTACAGCTAACCATTTTCCTCTTGTAATATAAAATATACCATCAAAGGTAAATTTTCCATAATTTTGTCTTACTTTGTTTAGGTAAGTGTTCCACAGAAAAGTGATCATATAAATTGCTAATCTATTCTTTTTGGAGCCAGTCCCTGGTGCAGTGATAAAACATGGTTCCCTGTGAGGCTGACCCATGTGAGAAGTTGCTGACTTCATGTCCAGAGACTTGAAATACAGCGGGCTCGTGTGTGGCCATGATTGGGGGGTGGGGGTGATGTGACATCTAGATCCTGTTCGTGAGTGCCATTTGTCCGTTTCTTTCTCTCACTCTCTCACTCATAGAAGAAATAAACAAACTTAAAAATATATCATCTATAATTACACTATATAAATGAAAATCAAGTCCAGTCTCATCAGAGACTATTAAAGAAAGCGAAATCATTCTGTAGTCTTTCTCCTTGTAGCATGGTTCCCTCCACTATCTAGTATAGTATATCTAATGGGTCATTTAGACCTTCCACTTGTGGAAGAGTGTTTTCCATTTGCTGGAACTCAGGACGTATGTCTTTTCAGGCTTTTTCGTGAGATTTTACTCTTTGTAGCGTGAAGAACTTGTAGATGCCAATATTTTCAAAGCAAATGTAACAATTTCCATGGGTGGACATCTTTTTTGGCAATTTAAAATGGAGACAAAGAATCCATGTGACTTGGCTAACTAAACTTCCCTGGAAACCTTGGCCACTGGACATAACAGAAAACTGAACTTACTCCTGCCAGGTTCACTCCTTTCCAGGAATAAACACTGAAGTAACCCTGAAGCAAAGGCTCCCTAGTGATATCCCCTAACAATTAATCTAATTCTCTTCCCATAAAAAAGCGAAGAAATGTCAGATTCATAAGCTTTCAGAGACTGAACACATTACTAGAATCATTAAAACTTGATAGTTCCTGACACCAGGCCAAATCCTAAACTTTTGCACTTTTTCTTTCCACTCTAATAGTCACCTGACTCCTATTCACATGTGTGGTAGGGAACAACTAAACAAATCATGTTGGTTTTTCTTACTAATTGTTCTATTTAAACACCAATGTAACAGCAAAATATATCTACAAACAACACTCACATAACAGAGACCAATGAACGGAATTTCAAAGTCTTAGAATACGCTTAATCCAAGTATTTGTATGCTATCCGTCTTTTATCTACTGCAACAACAACAAAGGAATCCTCTGACTGCAAGTGAGTGTAACAGAACAAATGCTATGTGAGGCCCTGCCAGTTCTGCAATTACAATTCTATAATGCGCTCTCTTCTTCTTTCTCTCCTGCCATGAAAGAGACGAAGGCAAGAGGCAGGAAACATTCAGCTGGGTGCCCTGTGAAGAGACTTCTCTTTCTATAATCAAACTCAACAGAAATATGCTTTTGCTTCTGGGACATCAAACATGAATAGACTGCTATTCTGCAAAAAATAAATAAGCAGATATCAAAGATTCATAGGAATTTTGATTAAGAAACTTTCCAGTCTTTCTGCACAGCAGACACTGCACTCCTGGCATAGGCTGCTGCTGGAACTGTGTACAGGACCTTCATCTTTGCTTTTGGATCCCATGTCACACAGACATACACCCATTAACTTGGATATTGCAGTGGAAAATGAACAAGATAATGAGCCCTGCATGAGCTTAGTCTTAGAATCATAATCTCATTCATCTAAGAGAAGCAAACTATTTTTGTCATTCACCACTTCATTCAAGAATGAGATTTAAATTCCATGTAGAAATTGAGTTATAAGCAATGCCTAATCAAAAATTATGAATTTGTTCATTTATTGTTATTATTTCTTTATATTTATTCACTATACATCTTCACAGCATACAAAATGAATTTCGCCACCTTGAATACACTGCATACCGTCTCAGTCAAAGACAACATCACACATACACATTATCATCAGCAGACAATATTCCATTTCTGTGTCCATTAAATGTTTTGTGTTTTCCCCTCAAAATTAGTTTGCTCTAATGAAATAAACTGAACAGAATATGTCCTTGACCAAGGACATGATAACATATTACCAGAATGAAAAGAGTTTGAGAGTGAAAAGAGTTTTGTTTTTGTTTTTGTTTTGTTTTGTTTTGTTTTTTTGAGAGGTTTTTGCTATAGAACACGTGCACTCTCCAGACAGACAGAGAGAGACAGAGAGAGACAGAGAGACAGAAAGCGAGAAATCACCCCCCAGGGGGGATGGCCACACAAAAAACTCCGTTCTCCTCTCGGGATCTTGGGCATGCACGCACACATGCCTGGCATGAGTTTTAAGCCACCAGGTCTGGGACGCGAACCGCAGTCGACAACATGGGAGTCCAGCGACATAGCCATTATGCTAACTGCTGGTCCCAGGGCGAAAAGAGTTTTTGTTTTTGTATTTTTAAAAAAAAAAAAAAAAAGAGGAAATTTGCCTTATTTTTCAACTGTTCATTTAAATCTAGAGCCAATTCATGAGTAAGGAAATGTCAAAGATGCAGAAACTCGCAAATGCTCAACAGCATTATGCCTCTATGGACAAACTTCCAATCTAAGCCACATAGATAAAAATATATTAAAACAAGTAAAACTGAAGCTGGTAGGTGGTGTGGTGGTTCGACTCCCCCATTGCTGACCACAGTTCAAGTGCTGGACTTGACAGCTTGCTTTCTCACTTTTCTTCTCTTTCTAGTGAGTGCACACAACCTATCACAAATCAAAATAATAATACTAATAAATACAATAGAACTAATAATTCTTTTAAAACAACTTAATCTGTAAAATAATTTCATATAAAAGAACTCATCTAGAAAACAAAAACTTGGGGACCAGTAGGTAACATGGTGGTTAAGGGCACTGGACTCTCACATGGCCAACCATGGTTGGAGTCCCAGACCTGGAGACTTGCTTTCCCACTTTCCCTCACTCTCTGTGTGTCTATCTCTGGGAATATTAAAATAATCACAATAAATACAGTTAAGCAAAATAATTCTTTTTTAAAAAAATTAAAAACTTGAAAAAATTGTATAATTTGACTCTCAACTTCTTACTTTGCTTTGCTTTGATGGGGCTGACTTTGCCTACCAGATTCCTTTGTCTCTTTCATATGATAGTTAACAACTCCACACCCAGACTCTGCACCACATGTAACATAGTGAGCAGAACTCTGGGGAATAAATTATACCATGTTAGAGAAGCTACAAGTGCATGGGGAATGGAATATTTCAGAGAGAGCAGTGTTGAAAAAGAAAAGTTCTACCCTGAGAACTTTAGCCTTGATTACCTAATTGTTCCAAAAACGTGTGTTCGTGATTATTCCCTCTAAATTTCTCCATGTACCTGCCACAAATCACCATTCACTTGGTCTACAGATCTAATATCAGCTAGAAAACATAGCAATTAAGGTAAGTTTTCCTTGTCCTAATTATCTGCCAGTGTCACATGACAGCCAGGCATTACGTCCAAAATCCTCATTACCCCAACTCACACTGGAGTGAAACCTGTGGCATTTCTTCAGTAAATGGCAATATGATTTGAATAATGTCTGCATAGTTTTGAAACAATTAATTCATAGGTAGTTCATAAAAATTAAGGAAAGTCACTTCAAAAGCAAGTTGTACAAAGAACACAGGTTTTGAATTTGTCACTTTTTTATAAGTTGGTTCTTATGTAGAGGACAGTAGTTTATGATGAAGAGGGCCAGGCCCTGAACTCAGAATACCATAAGTTAAATTCTCTGTGTTCAATTTTTTTTTTAAAAAAAAGAGTTATTTACTTTACTTGTTAATATTATTTTTTAACTTGCTTTACACCTATATTGGGCAAACTTCCAATAGAGCACATGTGCTCACCAGAGAGAGAGAGCAAGAGAGATACAGAGAGAGAGAGAGAGAGAGAGAGAGAAGGAAAGTGAGAAAACAAACTAGCAGGTTGAGGACTCAAACCACAATCAGTCATGTGGGAGTCTAGTCTAGTCCTTGGCCACCATGCCACCTGCTGTCCCAAATTCTGTGTTCAATATTTACTAGCTGTATGATATTGGACTATTTACCTCTAAAAGGAGCAGTTTTTTCATGTGCACTGATAATCACATGTAGTAACTACCTCATAGGGGTGTTGTGAATGTTAAATTGCCCTCAGTTTTAGTGTGACAATTTGATGCTCAGATTACTTAAAGGCCATATTTGTAAGTTTTGTTATTACCATATGCTTATTAACATCACAGAGTCCTCACTATCCACAGGTGTTAAAAGTCACTCTCTAAGGGTCTTACCATGAGTCACACTATAAGAACTACAACCCCACTCAAGAAAATACTATAATAATGTCATTGTTAAAATCAGAAAGTTTCACTTCCTGATCACATGGTCCTTCGTCATGTCCATGTCACACGCGATTGTACAAGGTTGTGTTTCTTAATTGTCCTGAAGCTGACACTATAAATTCAATAACATACCTGACAGAAAAGTTCAGTTCAGCCCTTAGTGGTCGTGATGGATATCCCTAAGATCCAAAGCATGATGACATTTTTCAGGCACTGAATTGGACACTTGTCAAATGAAGCAGCCTGAGTCAGTGGAATCCATTCAGCCTATGTAAAGACCTCCTTATATCACATGTGAATGCTGATTTTCCCCTTGGAAAACTCCATAGAAATTTCAGAAGATTGAGTGGCTCAAGCGTCCTCAATCTAGCCAGTGCCTGGTTTTATCTGGTCAGTCAACATTTACTGACACAAAAGTCATCACCAATAAATCTCAGATTGTTCCCTGGCACTTCATAAACCCTGGCTACTCCTTTCATATCATCAGACTTCTTTGAAGTTCAGCGAAGTTCCATCTTTAATTTAGATGAAAGATTCCTCTCTGTAGGTTTCTGAAATATGCTCAGGAGAAGAACGGGTTCATTTACTCCTACAGCCATTCCTCACTCACTTCTTTGTTTGCAGGAGGCATTTAAACCACGGCATTTTCAACGCTAAGGTCAAGGGCAGGAAAGCAATACCACATGCCTCTGAGGCTATAATTCAGAACCTGACTCTTTGGGGTGACTGAAAATAGAGCGTAGTGGGTCCAGGTGACAATCAGAGTCAATAAGAAAAACAAAAATTTCCCATAAGGCACAAAAGCAATCCTCAGCCAATATCAATCACACAACAATAAATCAGAGAGGTAGTAAGACACATTTTCAAAACTGGTTACATTTTTAGGCAGAATATGTATTTCAGTATGTGAAGATTTCTAATCCAAGACACTCTTCTGTATTTCGACCCTGAATCTGGAGTTGTCTATTGGCTAACTCAGCCTTTGGATCTCAGCTTAAATCTCACTTCCTTAAAGAAGTCTGCTCTACTGTCCAAACTAGATTAGATCCTATGTCATGTGGCCACCAGAGTCTCTGCTTCTTCATAATGCTCATTACAATTAAAATAAATCATTTATGTACTTATTTGCTTGGTTCTTAGCATGTCTGCTGAATTTAACACTTTAGGAGGTGGGGACAATGTCTATCTTGTTTCCTGACACGTAAGATGTGGTGAATATTTATTAATTAAATAGCCAGTATTTGGTGAATGAATCTCAAGGTTGATTATATATATATATACACATATATATCCAAAAACTTAAATATGTATCTTAAGACTTTAAATCACAACTACCCTAACCTCTATCCCAAAGCAGAAATCCTCTTGTAAAATGTTTAATTGACAATCATTGGGTTATTCCTTGAAAAATTTCAATTTCACTGAAGTGTCAGTAAGTAATTTCTGAGATATGGCATTCATTTGTTTGTTTTGCTATAGGAGCATATGCACTTACCAGAGAGAGAGACAGCGAGACAGAGAGAGAGAGAAAGAGAGAGAGAGAAAGTGATAAAGGACCTCCTGGGGAACATACAACCCCTCCTCCATTCTCCCTCGGGGATTTTGGGGATGTACCCACACACACCTGGCATGTTTTTCAAGCTGTAAAGTCTGGGATTCAAACTGCACATTTGGCCATGTGGGACCAGTCACTTTAACCACCATGCAACTAGCTGCTTAGATACGGTATTCCATTATTCACTTCTTGTTAGAAATTACTTCCGTTGAGTGCCTTCCGTGACTTCTCTCCATGTTCTACTTCCAATGTCTAAATGAATCTGGAATGAAATCCATTCTCACTTTTTCATATGAGTATTTCAAATAGGGCAAGGCAACCATAATGTGTTCTAGTAAGTCTTCCTTCTTCAAAGCTTAAATGCTTGGTTCTTCTGTTTCTCAAAAATTGGGTTTTGATTCTATCACAATGGCTTCTTTACTCATTTGTGTTCCAGTCTGACGTACAAATCTCACAACACTCCAAACTTGGTTTGACCCAGTCGAGTACAGTGAAATCATTATCATCTGGATCTGGACCCTGTGATACTGTTAGTGCCATTTAAATTGCCATCTTAGTTGTATCCCATAAGTTGAATTCTATTAGGCTTGGCACATGTTTAGCAAAGCTGTGACATCTCTTGGAAATTTATGAGTAACATTTTTTGCTGTATGTTGTTAAGAAGCTTATTTGTATATATCTCACAGAGTGCATGTGAGAGAGAGCGAAGGAGAAATAGAGAAAAGCACCCCGCACAGAGCTAGGACATGCTATGACCTCCTTTCTCCAGTTCTCCAGCAGGCTAGCAAGCTGGGCACAAGCACAGGGACCTGGCGTGCTTCAGGCAGAGCCAGGGACTTGAATCAAGGTGGCTTCCAGCTCCATAGCCCAGTACATTGCTGATTGTACCACCAAGGCTGAGCCAGTGTTATATTTAGTTCCCATTTCCTTGACATAGATATGCAACATAGTACCTGTGGGAGTATCTTAAACAGGGCCTGTGCCAGAACAAGCATAAAAAATATATAGCATTTTTGTTTCCTTCTTTTTCCCTTCCTTTTGGTTACTTTCATTTGCCTAAAAGACACCAACAAACAAACCAGGTCTTTTTGTGATGCCCGATGATCTCTGTAAATGGCCCAGTCCAGAACTGTGTTGGTCTGCAAAGGGCAGCGATGGAGTTCCCTTTGTGATGGTGACATTGTCCAGACTTTCAAAAACCAAGTTTAAGAAGGAGGCAATACATCAAGCCTCTGAGACGTCAGTTCTGTGGCTCCTGCTCCCAGTGTCCTGGTGGTGCCATTGCCTTCTCAGGTCCAACAAGGATCCACTCACTGTATGAACCTGGGGCTGCTCCCCACAATGGCACAGGGCCATAAGCACAAAGAAGGAGCCTGCCATGTTTGTGGGTCACTTCCTGTTTATCATAAGCTTGCAAACTGCATGACAGGAATTGCTCCAGAAAAATATTTCACCTCCCCTCCGAGCTGTAGAATATCCATGTTCCCACACATAGGCAGCTCTGACACTTTCTTTACTGGGTTCATATGGCTTAATTTGTTTCTTTTCTCTTTATTAGAAATGAGCATGTAATAATTTTGTCTATAGGTTCATTGTGTTGTTTTTTATTTATTTTTTCTAGTGAAGTAATACAGGCACATAATTTTAAAAGTCACTACCTTTATAGGTAACAACAATGAAAGCAGCTTTTTCCTCTCCATCCCTCTCTACTCTCATGTCTCAACACAAGAAACCATGTTCAGTTCTTTTAGCTGTTTGTTCTGGTATTCATCTCCTCTTAATAAATATTATATGCATCTTGATTCTTCAGGTTTATTTTTATATGACAACAGTACCCCCTTATCCACGAGAAATGTATTCCAAGACCCACAGTAGATGCCTGAAACTGTGAATACTACTGAACACCACCTATATTACGCTTTTTCTATACATACATACCTATAAAGTTTAATTTACAAATTAGATACAGTAAAAGATTAACAACTAATAATAAAATAGAACAATTATAATAATAATACTCTGATAGGAGTCATATGAATGCAGTCTCTCTCTTTTTGTATTTTCAGATCATGGTTGATTATAGGTATCTGACATCAAGAAAATGAAAGCATAGAAGAAGGGAAGGACTAGTGCATCTAATGCTTTGCAATAATGCAAGAGGAAGATTTTACTTTGTTATGCAAACTACTCTCTCTCCCACATACACCTTCTCATCTTCTCAATCTGTTATGTCATTTTATCATGTTAATATTTCATATACACTTCATTATGACCACAGTATTGTTTTTTGATAGAGGTTTTCTCCTATAGGGCACGTGTGCTCACCAGAAAGAGACAGAGAGACAGAAAGCAAGAAATCACCCCCCAGGGGGGATGGCCATGCCGCCATTCCTTCTCCTCCATTCTCCTCTCAGGATCTTGGGCACGCACGCACACACGCCCTGCATGAGTTTAAGCCACCAAATACGGGACTTGAACCATGGTCAACTACACGGGAGTCCAGTGACATAGCCATTATGCTAATGGCTGGTCCCGTGACTACAGTATGTTATAGTTCAGTCAGACACTATAAATATGTTCCCTTCATTATAAATATTGTTTTTCTTGGAGATAGTAATAGTACCTTTTTTTCATTGGTTTTGCTCTTATAAGTATTTAACACTAGTTCATTAACAAATTTTCAAAGAGAACTCTAAAAGTATACCCTAAGTATGGTTAATCCCATCAGGCAAGCTTTCAGTACCTATTAGAACATTTTCTCCTGCTCTAATTTGCACTTTCTGGGAAACTATTTTCCTGGGACTTTCCTTTACCATTAACCTGAAAATTCTCTTCTCTTCAGAGATTCAGCCCCTGTATCTCAAAATTCATATTTTACCCTTTCTTAATGTACTACATTTTGTTAAAAGCACATCTTTTGGGAGTTTTTCGGAAAAGATGGATGGCAAGTAAAATTTCAGCACATTGACTGTCTGACTTTTTTGTTTCTGCCTTTATACGTGATGGATAGTTTAGCTGTGGGCCAGATGGTGGCATGGTGCTTAAGACTGTTGGATCCCACGTGGCCAACCATGCACTTCAAGTTCCAGACCTGACGGCTTGAAAAACACAGCAGGTACATATGACTGCATGGTCAAAGTCCCAAAAGAAGAAATGGAAGAGAAAGGATTGGGGCATGGCCATTCCCCATGGGGGATTGCATTCTCAGTTTCTCTTTCTATTTTTCTTCTTTTCTCTCTTATGCACATGTACTCTCTAGGGAAAAAGAAAAAAAAAAGATTGTTTAGCTGAATACTATATTCTAGTTAGGAATTATTTCTCTTCAAAAATTGTATACATTGCTCTACCACTTTCTAGATTTCAATGTTGTCTCTGTAGAAAAGCAAAAAGAGAAAAAAAAAAAAAAAAAAACTGTGGATACTTAAACTCTATGGTGATGTGGCATGAGTCTCTCTTCTCTCTTCTGCTCCCTCTCTTTGTCTCCCACTTTCTAGGATCTTTAAAGGTTTTCATTCTTTAACCCTCATGTTCTGAAATTTCATGATCTATTTCTCCAACACAGGTATCTTTTTCATGGACTTTTTTTCCTAGAATCCTCTTGAATGCTTTCAATTTGAAAACCTATGTCCATTAGTTTTAGAAAATATATTACCTTGATAATTTTTAATAAGTTTGTTCTCCTCTCTTTTTTAAAAAAAACTCATATTATTTAATTTACATTTTTTGAGAAAAAGTGCTTTTCTAATATTTTCTCCAATTATTCATCTTTTTGACTTTTGAGACTACCTCTGAGAAAATTGCCTTAAACAGATATTGCAAAAATTTTACTGATTTTAATGTTCCTTTTATCCTGTCTGTAGTTTGCAGTTCTCTTTCTTATTCAAGAAATGCTCCCCTGTTAAAGTATCCTGATATCATTTCAAATGCAATAACTTCTCTTACTTAGACTCTTAATTGTATCTTGCTTGTTTTTAAGTTTTGGAATCTTCCCTTATTACCTTTGTTTCCTCTGAGATCTCTTTTTTTTCTTTTTTCTTTTTAACTTTGAATTTTACAGTAGAGACTTCAAATGTCTGGTTTACTCTGGCCAGAAATTTATATGAATGTGGTCTTTCCAAAAGTACTGAAGGGCCAAACTGTGGCACGGTGGAGAGATGCAACACTCTAGTTCTCATGGCAAGGTTCCAGGTTCGTGTCCAGAGACCTCCCTGAGTATGCAGGCTCGCATGTGCCTATGATTTAGGGCAGGCTGGTGCGAGGGGTAGATTGTGGTGATCAGACCCTGTTGAGGGTGCTTCCTCCCTTTTTTTCTCTCTTTGAAGAAATAAATAAATAAACATTTTTAAAAAGGATAGAAAGTGTTGTTTGGGTAATAAAAGTTATGAATTGATAGTTCTCACTGAGTGACAAAGTGGGGGAACATGCAATTTCATTTGAGGGGTCCTAGTGAAAGTTATTGGTCTTTTGTTTTGAGCCAGTCTTTTCACATGAGGATAGGAAATTCTAAAGTCCAAAAGAAGGAAGAGGGCATAAGGACTTCCTGTATGGAACAGAGACGTAACTCATTCTTCTTTCCAATTTCGAGTCACATTCTACCCTTATTCTCACCTACTATTCCTGCATTAAAAGTCTCCCTGTATCAACTTTGGGAATAAAGAAATAGAAATTTATCTTCCACTGAGGTGGGACATTAAATTCTGCCTGGTTATGAAGGCTTTGGGGCATGATTTGGAAGTTTAGCTGCTCCTTAGAATTTTTTACTAATCTCCTTGATTTCAGCTTTACCTTCTAAGCCCCATTTTGTGATATTTGGTAAGTCCAGTTCCTAAGATTTTGAGGGCGATGTAGCATGAATTGGTTGACTTGCTTTTTAATATCTCCTCAATAAATTTTTCTTTCTCATGTACAGTTAGTCAATTATCAAAGATCTCTTTTTATTTTCCCAATGAAAAATGTTTAAATTATATTTATCACATAATGTTGGGATTTACTTATACTGAAAACAATTAGTTGCTCTTTCCTGAAATTCAGATATAACTGGGAGTCCTATTTTTATTCAACAGTCCAAATATGAGAAAAAGGAGTGGAAGGGGACCAGCAGTTGGCATATTGGCTATGTTGCTGGACTCCTGTGTAGTCAACTGTGGTTCAAGTCCCAGAGTCGGTGGCTTCAACTCACGCCAGGCATGTGTGCGTTCTTGCCCAAGATCCTGAGAGGAAACTGGAGGAGAAGAGATTGCAGAATGGCCATCCCCCCGGGGAGTGATTTCTCACTTTCTGTCTCTCTTTCTGGCAAGCACACACACCCTATAGCAAAAACCTCTCCAAAGAAAAAGAAAAAAGAAAAAGGAGTGTAAGGAAAACTGATATTCTCACCTTATAACATGAAGAATCAGAGATGATGTCTGGATTTGGAAGAAAAAGAAACTAGTATTTTAAATAAATTATGTGGATTTTCAAAAGTATGTAATATAATTGTCAATCAAGAAATGTTTCATATGGAAAAGAAATAGAAGGTGGAAAGTGTTCAGACACCTGAATGTCTTCAGGTATGACCGTAGAAATGCACTAAAAAGCTGATATCTAAAGTTGAGAAGTAAGGCAAACAGCCCAACGTTAACGCAACTACCAGAACTCCTAAAGGTAGAAACACCGAATAATGTTATCTCTAGGTACCAGGAAGATGGCTGCAATGACACATGGAGAAGAAGATTATGGATTTTTTTACTATAAGCTTTTCTGTACTTTTTGATCTTTTAAAATGTTGTTAGTGTAGATTAAATATTTTTAATTTGTTTTTAAAACATACCCAAGTAAATAGCTTCCTTTTTACTACACTACTTTATATTCTTATGAAGTAGCAAATTATCAGGCCCATAAGGGTCTACAGCTTTGACTTATGAATACTTTCACGTACACCTTAAATTTTGAAAAGTCAGAGTCAGAGTAACTTCAGTTTCAAGGAGAAAGGTCTAGTGGAGAAATTGAGGGTTTTTTCCTAATAAGAAGAGACTTTTTCTAGGGAAAATATTGAATATGAAAACTAAATTCCTGGCAGGTGATAATAATCTTGCTTTCATGAAAGAGCAGTCAAGAAAAACATATTCATTTGTCTACTTGTAAAGCTTGCTACAGTTACTGTCAGATATCTGAGCAGTGCTCCCATTTTTAATAATGATTAAATAAGTAATTGTTTCATTAGTCTTAATCTTGGGGTTTACCGTAATCTAGGTTTCATGAATAAGCATACTAATTTGTCTGATTAATTTCCTTCCAGCTATAATTCCAGTTAATAAGAGTGATAAAGGCAATATACAGAAAATGTAACATTCCTATAATTACTAATAAAGTTATGAATATAAAAATATGCAACTTCTAAAACCGAGAAGGATAAAAAAGTAAAATAGCACAACTCTAGAACATTGGCATAATAATATTAAACAAACTTTATACATAATGTATGGTTAATGAATCTATTTTTAATAAAACTGATAGATATCATACAGTAAAGTGCTGCCTTCATATTCAATACTATAATTCTGATTGTATTTCTTTGCTAATAATTTATCCACTATACACCATAATCTGATAAATAATTGGTGCTTCCTGGAGGCAAAAACATTGCTTTGTGAACATCCAAATCTATAGTGAAAGGCATATCTATAAAATATTGAAACCAGTTTCTACAAAGCACACATAAAATCTAGCCTCTTTACTTTTAGCTGCACTTTGAATCCTTATTCTTCTCAGTTGTATTTACAAAGGTACCACTTGATAAAAAGAAGGAGATGATAGCAATGCTGTAGCTCCAACAGAAGTCAGGATTTGCATGAATTATTTATGCTGAAAGGTTTATCCTACTTAAGATTCATAATATTCTTTACCTTATTTTACAACAGAAAGAGAAATTATGGCTCAATTTACTAAAATAATTATAAGCATAATCACATCTGCTCTTGAAGACTGTCAAACATCTCCAGAGTGTACTGCATACACTTCCTTTACTGGCTTCTCTCTTTTATGAGTTAATTAAACAATTTCACAGCATTACTTGTACAACTATTCTGCATGGCATATTGTTTGTGCAGAGCATTCCCTTTAATAGCTCTATTCTTCAAACAGATGTTCAGTTAAATTTTTTCACAGATTTTATTTGAAGAACAATTAGTGCATTTATCCTGCTACATTGTCACCTACCTTGGATTTGAGGCGGCTCCATCTCTACTTTATGGAAAGCCTAATGTGGCTTTTCAATTAAAAAAAAGAAAAAGAAAAATAATAATAAATACTTAAGCAAATGTCTCAGGTCTGTATGCAAGTCTGCCAGAGCCAATTACCTCAGAAGGATGCCTACTCAGAGCTCCTCAACGTTAAAGTGTGAAGTTGGGCCAGTGGTGGCAGTATGGATCCCGCATAGCCCATCGCATGACTCTGGTCCCTGGAGGCTTGAGAAACACCTGGCGCATGTGCAGGTGTGACTACAATCTTGAGAGGAGCATGGGGGAGGAAACATGCAGCAGAGTCATCCCCTGAGGAGTGCATTGTCACTTTCCTATTCTAGCTGTGGCTATCTCTCTGGCTAGTTCATGTGCCCTACAGCAAATTTTTTAAAAAATACAAAGTTAACAGGACCTTTCCTCAAAGGCTTGAAAAAGCAGAAATGCAAGACATCACATTTCTCCTTTCTACTCCTGTTTTTATAAATTTCTTCTTGTGCCTTCAAGCAGATTGGATTCACTAAACCCATAGTAAATAGACAGATTAAAGAGAATAAGATGCAAGGCCCCTTTGAATTCATTTATTAAAAGACAACCAAATCAATCATTCCCCAAGACATATTTTCCCAGGAAAATGACACAACATTGCTATGAATTGGCTTACCTTACCAAAACATTTTAAACGAAGGAGGTGTCATCTGTCACCTATTTTGAGGAGAAAGTTGTTCTCCCTGTGTCACTGAAGTCAAGTTTTACAGGTTTTGAGTCCCTGGTCAGATTTGCTTTATGCAGCTCACTCAATGGGCTTGTCTTCTGTTCATTCTGTGTCTTAGAAAGCTAGGGCAAAAAGGCAGCTGTTGTAGAGATGTTGCCTCTCATGTGAAGAAGAGCCATTTTATTTTCCTTTTGTGAATAATCTCATTGTAATAAAGTCTGAACTCCACTCTTTATTCTCATTTACATATATGGTAACACAGAGGTGCATTTTGCCCTTGCTTTTGAACAAGAGATTAATGAATTATGAACATCTATCTACCACTTTGAAAGTCTAATGTGCTCCATTTAGATATACAGGGCTGAGAAAAATGAGAAACCATTAAGTTTTCAGATCTCTCTCTTTCTTCCTGTTTCATAACCAGAATTTGGTTCTACTGAAATAACAAAAACTGAAAGTTGAGGTATTACAAGAAATTTTAACTATGCTTATAAAATGACCACCTGCTAGTGTCCCGATTAAGAATGTACAAAGTGTAAACTATTCGAAAGCTTTAGAACAATGGCATCATGGTGTCCCAGTCTCCTCAGCAAATACAGGAGAGACTAAATAATGAATCTTGAACTATTACGCTAACTGCTGGTTCCCGGTAAGTGTTCTTTTTCATGAAATTTTCCCATTTTGTTCACATGGTAAATGCCCAAGGTTTTCTCAGTATTATCTTTTTAAATGTTATTAATATCCCTTTTAATAACCTTTTTTTTATTTCTGACATCAGTAATGTTTTGTTCTCTTTTTTTATTCAGGATCAGTTCTTTCAAGGACACCTCAATTTTATTAATCTTTTCCAAAAATCAAATATGGGTTGTTGATTTTTTTCTATTTTGTATTTATTTTCTATTTCATTGATTTCTTTTAAAAGTTTATTTCCTCATATATGAGCACTATTTCTTTGATTTTTTATTTCACTTTGGAATTTTTTTCTTTTTACTTTCTTTGGCTTTGATTTGCTCAATTTTTTCTGTGCTCTTGAGGTGGACATTTATGTAATTCATCTTCAGTCTTCCTTTTCCTGCAGCAAACACTGCTTCTCATTTTATATAATGTATGTTTGTGTTAGAAATATTTTAGCGACTAAATTTTAACTACAAGAAACAATAATAATATTACCTTTCCTAAGAGCTGAAAAGACATTGAGCTATACAACAAATGCTTATTGAGCAGTGAATGAGACTCATACCTCATCTTCCTGAAGCTTTTATTAAAGGACAATAGGGGGAACCAGAAGTTACCATAATGGCTATGTCTCTGGACTCCCACGTAGTCGACAGCGGTTTGCGTCCTGGACCCGGTGGCTTAGAACTCACGCCAGGCACGTGTGCATGCGTGCCCAAGATCCCAGGAGGAGAATGGAGGAAAAGGGATTGCGATGTGACCATCCCCCCTGGGGGGTGATTTCTCGCTTTCTGTCTCTATGTCTCTCTCTGTCTGGCGAGCGCATATGCCCTATAGCAAATACCTCTCAAAAAAAAAAAAAAAAAAAAGAGGACTATAGGGACCAGCAGCTAGAGTAATGGCTATGTCACTGGAATCCCATGTAGTCGACCGCGGTTCAAGTCCCAGACCCGGTGGCTTAAACTCACGCCGGGTGCGTGTGTGTGCATGCCCAAGATCCCGAGAGGAGAATGGAGGAGAAGGGACTGCAGCATGGCCTTCCCCCTTGGAGGGTGATTTCTCGCTTTCTGTCTCTCTGTCTTTCTCTGTCTTTCTGGCGAGCGCATGCACCCTATAGCAAAACCCCCCAAAAAAAAAAAAAAAAAAAAAAAAGAAGGATTATAGATAATAATCACATAAACAAACAAATTATAAGATGATATTAACTGTCTATTGAGCACCTATTGTTTGCCAACCATTGTTAAATAGTTGTACCTTTGTTTTAAAATTAAGAAGGGTCAAGGGGCCAGCAGTTAGCATAATGGCTATGTCGGGGGACTCCCATGTAGTCGACCGTGGTTTGAGTCCCGGACCGGTGGCTTAAACTCATGCCAGGCGAGGGTGCATGCGTGCCCAAGATCCCGAGAGGCGAATGGAGGAGAAGGGATTACAGCGTGGCCATCCCCCCTGGGGTGTGATGTCTTGCTTTCTGTCTCTCTCTGTCTTTCTGGTGAGCGCACGTGCCCTATGGCAAAAAAAGCAAAACAAAACAGTTACCTCTCCAAAAAAATTAAGAAGGGCCAAGGTAAACATCAGAATGACAAAAAAAAAAGTTTAACAGGATTAATTAATATAACTGTTCTAGAAAATAGGCATTACTATCAGTATTTTTAAAAAGTGACAACTAAGACTCACAAAGACTAAGTAAACAAATTTACAAGCAAGGAATGATGGAGTCTCTAAATATCATTTTTCCACTGCATCAAGACTTTTTTCAGAAACTCATGTATTCCATTCAGTGATTTATTCCACTGTCCACCCTATTATGCTCTGTCTTACATGCTAAATTCTAGTTATAAACAGCAGACAATAGCAAGTATTTCCAAAGAAAGTTGTAAAAACTGAGTTGGTCTTTTGGTAGTTAGATTAACATCTAAGGTTTTAGCTGCAACATCAAAATGGTAGTTTACTAACTAGAGAAAGTCCACAGGTAAATTTTATTTACTCTTATTACTTATAGATTGGTCTCAAGCAGGATGGGAGACCCATGTGTAAATGATTAGTGTAAATTTATAAGAAAAGGAAAACAACCCCTGTCTTAGAGAGCAACTGTTTCTTCACAGAAAAGAAAGCACATTATATAAATGAACGTTTCCTGAATCCTTAAAATTGAAAGTGTTGTTGTCAAACATCCCTTTTCCTCCTTTCCTAAATGGTTACTTGTTTCCAACTCCTTTTTATGCAGATCCCAGTCCGTCCTTAAGAAAAGCTTCACAAATAAACAAAAGACACTGTATGGGCTCCATCTACAAACAAGCTCCTAGCAGGAATCTCAAGCCTCTGTTGTTTGTTTCCCTTTGCTTCACTGCTCCAGGCAGACAGCAGACAGCCACCACTTTGCCTTCAGCAGAAGAGATTGAACAAAGAAATCCCAGGACCCAACTGTTCAAAAGATCGCCTGCGAATACTTCAGGGCCAGTGAATTTTCAAAAATCTGTGACTTTTGCTTTAAAATTAAGAATGGCCAGGGTGCACATTAAACTGAATGCCAGAGGGCTGAGCGAGAATGACAATGACTGAAGAGAGAGAAATACTCCTGCAGCCTCCTAAGAGGTTCTGAGATGGGGGAGGGGGTCTTCAGCTAAAGCTACATTTGTGAACAGGAAGAACAAATAAGGCAATTCTTTGGCATACACAGTCATCGCCTTCAGATTTCTGTCGCATCATCTACAGGTTAAGGACCTGATTCGATGCAGCTCACCGATGGCTAATACCCTGCTTCCTCCCTGACCATTTGGGTCTATATGGCAAATGCAGTTTAAAACCATCAATGTGACAGAAGAACTGTGCCTAATTAACACTCTCTTAATACCCCAGCAAATAACAAACCTGCTGCTGGAGAAAATGTATTCACACTTCCTTATCAAATTAGGACCAAAAAAATGCTTCTAATTAGCTAAAATCAATTAAGGTGACAGCAAAATGAATGTATTTATACTGTCAGCTAGAGGTACAGTCAGACAAGTAGGTAAAACGTGAAGAAGCTACTGGAGTTTTTTAAGCAGTTAATAAGGGGTGGGTGCTTAGAGAGTTTCATCAGCGATACCTGGGTCTGATGTGTTTTCTCAGAAGCAGCCTCTCCCATACCAGTAGACACCATAGTGCTTTGTAGAACTTGGACAATTCTGAGTATTCATTCAAGCTGGGGGGAGGGCCCATACTAAATAGCACAGTCCCTAACATGCTGGACAGCAGTTCTGGGAGCCACATGGCCAACCTCCAGGCTGAGATCCCTGAGACGTCCCAAAACACGTCTGGTACCCAGGGGCCCAGATGCCCACGATCTTGTCCTGAGTTTTGTGTATGAGACCTGTCAAGATGCACTCTCTCTCTCTCTGTCGTGCATGCACACACACCAGCTGACATTTAAATAATGTAAAGCATGCCGTTAGTCAATAATGGCCATGCAGACTTTGGTGTGTGCCTGCGACCACATGTATACTTACACATATACTCTCAAACGACATAGACTGCTTGCTAGCAAGCGTGTTACTAGTAGATTAGTTATAGAAAGCTAGAAAGCTCTCATGGTTAGTAACTCTTTAACATACTTTTCGTTCCCAAAACTGTATTCATTTGAAAACTTGTTCAGATACAAAAACAATAGAAAATCGGTACGTGCCAGATAACTCAGGCGGTGATCTGCAAATTGCCTCGTTTCTACTCTCCAACTGTGGTGTTTTCACTCTGGGAAAAGTAAGTAGCTTGAGCAACTGACTAACAGCATAATAAGTTGTTAACGGGCAAATGTCCACATTTTGACAATTGGTTAAATGTGATCTAAGATAACCATAATCTGCATACCATTACCTCCTTCCATTCTATTGACAGATAAAGTTTTGTTTTATGAAGTTCTTCCTTTTTTAATAGGCATTTTTTTTATGGATATTTGGGCAGATTATACCACAAAGGTTAGCACTCTTCTAATTATAGCTGACTCACTGAAATCATCTTTATCAAAGATTTCATTTCATTTCTGCTCATGTCAGTGGACACAATGGTGTCATACTCTCCTCATGTGTGGATGGAGTTAGTATCTTGTTGTGTTTGTTTATTTAACGAAGTGTCTGGAGGCCTCTACTGGTATTTAGGAAAATGTCAACTGAGACAAAACAGTAATCCTAAAAAGGATTCTAAGCAGGTAAACATCTTTTATATGTGGATTTCTTTCCAAAATTTTAAATCACATTTCGTACCATTCTTTCATTACTATAAAAACTATTATCATTTCCCATTGTCACTTTTTCTAAGTGAACTATAGAACCACTCTGGCAAATACCACTCAGTCCTGCCCATCATAGCTGCTCTACGTTAGCCCGAAGATTATTTTTCTCCACTCTCTGTCAGCTTATAGCACATCTGAACTCTCTGTTCTCCAGGGATTAGGGCAGCTTTTCCATCAAACCAGCTGTTTGTTGTTGTTGTTGTTGTTTTTCCCTCAGTAATAAATGGCAAACAACTTTGTTATAAATTACTGTTGTCTACATCAGGTGGGGAAAATACTGGCTTCTGTTTCATTTCTGTCATATTTCTAGTTTGATACAACTGACAAACACAAAAAATAGACACTGCAAGCAGGAGAGAGAGGTAAAAGACAACAAAATCTAGGAAAGACAGACATATAAAGTTATTTCCAAAATATACAAGAAAGAAGGTGATTGCCATTAATTGTGACTTTGCTGTGTCATACTTTCAGTAATTTGCCCCAAAACACCAATAATATGAGATATTTCTTTCAATATTCAACAGCTTATGAAAGTCACTGTAATGTTTACAATATATAACCCTGGTATTCTTCCACCACTGGATGAAGGAGAAAGAAAAAAAGGAAAACAGAATCAAGTAACATAAACAGCAAGATTATTGAATATGTAGTCATCCATATATTTAAAAATTGAACCTAGACACACTACTGAAATGTAAGCAAAGGAGATAATTTCTGTTGGTTTTATCATGACATGTCTTAAGTCCAGTTCCTAACATTAGAGCCAGAAACTAAAATTGTTCTGTAAGTTATTTTTCAAGGAAATGCTCTTGGGAAAGACTGGTAAGAGCTAAAGAAGCAAAATATAAAGGCAGAGAAGCTAAGCAAGGAATTGATGTCTGGTATACCCAATCTCAACCTAGTTCTGCAGGCTTGTATCAGACTGCTGTTTCCCTCCTGGAAATGAAGTAGTGGATCTTAAAGACTCTACCAGTCAAGAATTGACTCTGAGACCTTCAGACCCCTTTGGATGAGGTAGCTCCAATGGCCCAAAGGATTTTCTGTGAGTCATTATCAGCAGTCACAGCAGCAACCTTCAAAGGAGTCCTCAGGTTCTGAGGCATCAGCGAAATGTGCTAAACTATGTGATGTTCTCACATTACTTATTGAGAACCAGCGTTCAAGCACATGTCAAAGAAAATGTTGTGACTTCCTGCTAAACTTAAAGGCCACTGAGAACCTTTAATTCATTAAGACACGTGTAATGATTAATAGAGTTTTTGGAGTATTCTTGACTAGCCCGCCAATCATATCTGTAACCCCATTTTTCTACAAAATGATGGATAGATGGATAAGGAAGTCAATCTTCTTTATTAAAATAAAGCTCAGCAGTTCTTTCTTTCTTTTGTTTTGGGAGAGGTTTTTGCTATAGAGAGTGTGCACTCGCCAGAAAGACAGAGAGAGACAAAGAAACAGAAAGTGAGAAATCACCCCCCTGAGGGGGTGACCACACCACAATCCCTTCTCCTTCAATCTCCTCTCTGGATCTTGGGCATGCACACACACATGTCTGGCGTGAGTTTAAGCCACTGGGTCTAGGACTTGAACCATGGTCGACTACATGGGGTGTCCAGTGACATAGCCATTACACCAACTGCTGGTCCCTGAAGGAATGTTTTCATAATCGATCATCTGTCTATCATCTATCTCTCATCATCTATCTATCACCTTCTAACAAACCAGATTCGTTTCAGGAATTGGCTCCTGTGATTAGAGGCTGAGAAGTCCCGTCATCTGCAAACCGGGAACCAGGAGCAGGGTGTGATTAGTGCAAGTCCACAGGTCTCAGAACCTGGGCAGCTGATGGGTGATTCCCACGCAGGGCTAGTGCCAGCTTTTTTCTATAAGGAGCTTGCATCTAGGAGCCAAGTAGACATCCCCAAGAGAGTCTGCCACCGTGCATGACCTGGGCAGGTGTGGGGCTGGGGACGGTGCGGAGGGTATCTAACCTGGTTTGAGAAGCTCAGGTGTGCATCGTGTGACTCAAGGGGGTCAGTATTGCCCAGGGAGGGCACCAGGAAGGTGCTAAGCAGAATCCGGGAGGATGAGAGGGAACAGTACGCACGAGGCCAAGACTGGGGATCCGCAAAGCAGCGTTCGCGTTCGCATGAGGTGGGGCTTGCAGGGCCGGAGGGTTTCAGATCGCTGTGGGCCTGGCATGCTTCGCTGGGGATTTTCACTTGATTCAGCAGAGGTTTACACATGAGAGTAGCACAATTAGATTATTCTGCAACCCTGAGGAACCCAGCCCAGTGAGGAGGCGGGGGTGGCTGAGAGCGATGCAGCAGGCCATAGCAAGAAGACGCCACAGGGGCCGCAGGGCTGAGGAGGCGTCTGGTTCCTGTGCTGGGCCACTGGGCGGATGTGGGGTATGGAGGCATGTCTAGAGTGATGCCGGGTTCTTACAGGGGCTGGACTACAGCGGAGGAGGCAAGGTCACTGTGATGAGGTACGAATCCACGGACAAGGTGGCTCCCCAAGCACGTGAGCTGCTGACTGAGGCCTCTGCTTGTTGATGTGCTTGATTGAACCAATGCACAGTGTATTTTGGATGGAAAATTCATATGTATGTTGTGATGAGAAAAAAAATTTATAATAAAAAAAAAATAAGAACTATGTCCACACAAACAAAAATAAAATAAAATAAAATAAAAAAATAAAAAAATTAAAAAAATTTAAAAAAAAAATTTTAAATCAAATTTAATACCATTCTTTCATTACTATAAAAACTATTATCATTTCCCATTGTCACTTTTTCTAAGTGAACTATAGAACCACTCTGGCAAATACCACTCAGTCCTGCCCATCCTAGCTGCTCTACGTTAGCCCGAAGATTATTTTTCTCCACTCTCTGTCAGCTTATAGCACATCTGAACTCTCTGTTCTCCAGGGATTAGGGCAGCTTTTCCATCAAACCAGCTGTTTGTTGTTGTTGTTGTTGTTTTTCCCTCAGTAATAAATGGCAAACAACTTTGTTATAAATTACTGTTGTCTACATCAGGTGGGGAAAATACTGGCTTCTGTTTCATTTCTGTCATATTTCTAGTTTGATACAACTGACAAACACAAAAAATAGACACTGCAAGCAGGAGAGAGAGGTAAAAGACAACAAAATCTAGGAAAGACAGACATATAAAGTTATTTCCAAAATATACAAGAAAGAAGGTGATTGCCATTAATCGTGACTTTGCTGTGTCATACTTTCAGTAATTTGCCCCAAAACACCAATAATATGAGATATTTCTTTCAATATTCAACAGCTTATGAAAGTCACTGTAATGTTTACAATATATAACCCTGGTATTCTTCCACCACTGGATGAAGGAGAAAGAAAAAAAGGAAAACAGAATCAAGTAACATAAACAGCAAGATTATTGAATATGTAGTCATCCATATATTTAAAAATTGAACCTAGACACACTACTGAAATGTTAGCAAAGGAGATAATTTCTGTTGGTTTTATCATGACATGTCTTAAGTCTAGTTCCTAACATTAGAGCCAGAAACTAAAATTGTTCTGTAAATTATTTTTCAGGGAAATGCTCTTGGGAAAGACTGGTAAGAGCTAAAGAAGCAAAATATAAAGGCAGAGAAGCTAAGCAAGGAATTGATGTCTGGTATACCCAATCTCAACCTAGTTTTGCAGGCTTGTATCAGACTGCTGTTTCCCTCCTGGAAATAAAGTAGTGGATCTTAAAGACTCTACCAGTCAAGAATTGACTCTGAGACCTTGAGACCCCTTTGGATGAGGTAGCTCCAATGGCCCAAAGGATTTTCTGTGAGTCATTATCAGCAGTCACAGCAGCAACCTTCAAAGGAGTCCTCAGGTTCTGAGGCATCAGCGAAATGTGCTAAACTATGTGATGTTCTCACATTACTTATTGAGAACCAGCGTTCAAGCACATGTCAAAGAAAATGTTGTGACTTCCTGCTAAACTTAAAGGCCACTGAGAACCTTTAATTCATTAAGACACGTGTAATGATTAATAGAATTTTTGGAGTATTCTTGACTAGCCCGCCAATCATATCTGTAACCCCATTTTTCTACAAAATGATGGATAGATGGATAAGGAAGTCAATCTTCTTTATTAAAATAAAGCTCAGCAGTTCTTTCTTTCGTTTTGGGAGAGGTTTTTGCTATAGAGAGTGTGTGCTCGCCAGAAAGACAGAGAGAGACACAGAGACAGAAAGTGAGAAACCACCACCACCACCACCCAGGGGGAGGATGGCCACACCACAATCCCTTCTCCTCCATTCTCTTCTCAGGATCTTGGCATGTATGCACACATGCCAGGCGTGAGTTTAAGCCACCCGGTCTGGAACTCGAACCACGGTCAACTACATGGAAATCCAGCTACATAGCCATTACGCCAGTTGCTGGCCCCTCAGCTGTTATAATCATCAGGAAGGTCAATTTTATTAAACATTTAATAACCAAGTTTTGTAAAAAGCTTTCACTTGCTTGAAGATACAAGGGACTGATGATCAACTTGCATAATTGACTCACAATAATTTAGAAAAGTTAAACTACAGAAGAGATAGGAACGCGTTTATATATGTTACATGTTTTCAGACTTTAAGGTCACTGTAGTGTTTCACTACAGAAAAACTAAAAACAAAACCAAAAAACAATGTTAAAATATTGGTTAGGGGACCAGCAGTTAGCGTAATAGCTATGTCACAGGGCTCCCACATAGTCGACCGTGGTTCGAGTCCCGGATCCAGTGGCTTAAACTCACTCTCGGAGCGTGTGCCTGTGTGCCCAAGATTCCAAGAGGAGAATGGAGAAGAAGGGATTGCGGTGTGGCCATTCCCCTGGGGAATGATTTCTCGCTTTCTGTCTCTCTGTTTCTCCCTGTCTTTCTGGCGAGCACACATGCCCTATAGCAAAAACCTCCAAAAAAAGAAAAAAAAATTGGTTAGAACACCTACAAAAATTTAAGGTCTTTTATTTAAAGCAACTACTTAAATATATACTTTTCAAGATTTGATCAAAATTTAAGGCTGTAACATTTAATTACCTTCACTTTAAAATCACCATAAAGCAGAAGATTTTAATTCAAGTATATATTAATTTGTTCTTGACCTTGAAGTTAATTACAAACCATTAGATACTTTAATTATTTTGGCAAGGTGTGAATATATCAAAAGAAGACCTACTAAAAGAAGAAACAGAAATGAGGTTTATGGGCCCTGAGAATGTCTAGAAAAGCAAATGTATAACTAGGTAATATAGTCAGGAAAATCCAGATATCAAAACCTGATATAAAAATTAGAAGAAAAAATAAACCAGAGACCAATACCCCTAATAAAAATGCAGCAAAAACTTTAAACCAGGAACCAGCAGATGGTGTAATGATTATGTGACTGGACTCTATAGTCAACCACAGTTCAAGTCCTGGACCTGGCAGCTTAAAACACACCATGCACCTGTGTGTGTATGGGCCCCAAATCCTGAGAAGACAATGAAGAAGGGATTGTGGTGTGGTCTTCTTCCTGGGGGAGGTGGGTGTTCTTGCTTTCTGTCTCTCTGGCGAGTACATGTACCCTATAACAAAAATCTTTCTCAAAAAAAAAAAGTTAACCAAATTTTAGAAAATTGGATGCAAAAATTATGAGAAGTGTAATGCATCACACCTGAGTTTTGTGACAGAAATGCTAAGTTAGCTTAACATCCAAAAATTAAAGTACTTCAGTAGATAAAAACTAAGTATCGTATCATCCTCTTAAACATGTAAAAAAAATACTGTCAAAATCCAACTCACATCTCTGATTAAAAAAAAAAAAAAAACTCAGCAAACTAGAAATAGAACTTCCTCAAATTGATAGACTAAGAAAAAAGAACAGCTAAAATCTTATTTGATGGTGAGACAATGACTCAAGGAACCAACAGATGGCGAAATGGATACATTGTTGGACTCCCCCGTACAAGTCCCAGACCCAGTGACTTAAAACTCACACTGGGTATGTGTGCGTGTGTGCCCAAAATCCCAAGAGAAGAATGGAGGAGAAGGGATTATGGCATGGCCATCCCTGCTGGTGGGTGATATCTTGCTTCTGTTTCTCCTTCTGGCACATTCATGCACCATAGAGCAAAAGTCTCTCTTGAAAAAAAAAAAAATAGAAAAAGATAATGACTCCCAAATATTTTCAAAAAAATGAAAACTTGGATCTCATAAAACTTACTAGCTCTTCAAAAGATAATGTTGGTGAAATATAGTTTTGACCAAGACAAATTAGCCCCCATTCCTCCCTGGTCTTCTTCTTATTATTGACATAAAAGAGCAAACAATCATAGGTTCTAAACAGTGGAAAGAAGGTAGGCTGTCTCAGGATCCTGGAACTTGGGCACACGGGAGATTAACTTCCCTGGGCTTCCTAATGACCTCTCTCATATCCCAGACAGGCACTGCAGAAGTCTCCAACCTGGAACTGCAAACAGGCACAGACCCAAAAGAAGAAGCTTTTCCTAGGGAAGCTACCAGGAAAAGGGTGGACTGACAGAACAGAAAACATTTTAGCAATATCCACCCAACTCAAACCAAATATCAATGGGAAATCCACCACCACCCCAAAACACATTCCCTTGTTGAGCCCAGAAGGAAGCTGATTTCCTACCTGCACTTGCTCTGTAACTTCACTCCTCTTATCTCTCTGCCAGTGAAATCAGACAGTCATACCCCTACTTCCCCATCTTGTATTGTTGACAGGGACAAACAGAGTTAACCTTTGATCTCCTACTTAACTAAACAGGCAAAGTTCTGGTTGTGCCTCCATGTTAGTGGCAGCAAGGCTGATCAAAGACTTGACTCTATCTTTGCCCAGCTAAAGGAGGAGGGGTCAAAATTGCCCTCCATCTTGTGCTGTTGACAGGGACAAACAGAGAGTTAACCTTTGATCTCCTACTTAACTAAACAGGCAAAGTTCTGGTTGTGCCTCCATGTTAGTGGCAGCAAGGCTGATCAAAGACTTGACTCTATCTTTGCCCAGCTAAAGGAGGAGGGGTCAAAATTGCCCTTCCAGGTAGTATCAGTAGGATAAAGAAATGAACTGAGCCGTCAGCCCTACCTGGCAACAGAGACTTAATGAAACAATGAGAGCTAGGGCTCTGTTTTACAACTTACCCCCCATGTCACCAGTTCTTAATGGGGAGCTGAGCCTCACCTCTACCTGGCAGCAAGAGTAGGGAAAAAGCAGAGAGAGGTGGCACTAACTTAGACTTCTCTCCCTTCCCCTGGAGTTAGCAATTCCCAATGGCAATGGTCTGAGATAATGATCCACTTGTACTGGCAAGGTGTTTGTGAACCAAGGGAGGAGAACTTCTGCTTTCCCCATCTGCTGCAAAACAGTGTGAATCAGTGCCTCACATCTGCACAGTGAGAAGGGAACCATATATAGCCAATAAGCTCTGTGACATTTCTCAACAGCGGAAATGTAGGTTTTCATTTATTTGTTTTTTAAAAAATATTTTTTTTCCAGAGGATGTGTGTACTCTCTGTGGAGAGACACAGAGAGAAAGAGTGAGAAGGGAACTGTAAAAGCACTTCTCTGTGGGGCTGGAGGGGGCAGGGTTCCACTGCAGTCCCTTCTCTTCCATTTCTCCCTCCATTGAGGATTTCGGGCATACATGCACACATGCACACCCAGCATGATTTTCAGGCCACCAGGTCTCAGACTTGAGCCATTCAGTAAAAATGGGATCTAGCTGCCTCTTCCACCACACCACTGACTGATCTAGGAAATACATGTTTAAAAAGATTAAATGGGGTGCCAGTAGATGGGGTAGTAAGTAGTTAAGGTGCAGGATTCACATGTGCAGTGATGGTTCTAGACCCAGACCTGGTGACTTGAAAATCAGGCAGGCGCATATGTGTGCATGCCCAAAATCCCAGAAGAAGGACAGAAGAAAAGAGATTATAGCATGACCATCCTCCCTTTTGAGTGATTTCTCACTTTCCTCTCCATGTCTCTTTCTGGCAAGTACATGCATCCACTGGGAAAAACCTTAAAACTAATTAATTAATTAATTAAGCGAGCAGAATTTGGAGTTTAATAATGCAGCACCCAAAATGTCCAGGATGCCAAAATGCTACTCATCATCCCATGAAACAGGAAAATCACAATTAGAATGAGAAAAGATGATCAATAGATGACAAGACTGAAATGAATCAGATGCTGGAAAAATCTGGCAAAGACTTTAAAGGCATCATCATGAAAATACCTCAAAAAGCAGTTAGGAATTCTGAAACAAATGAAAAAATAGAAAATCTCAACAAGCAAAACTGATTAAAAATAATAACCAAATAGAAATGATAGGAATATGAAATACAGGGGCTGGCAGGTGGCATGGATGTTAGAGCACTAGATTCCCACATGACTGACTGTGGTTCAAATCCTGGACTCGGTAGCTTGCTTTCTCACTTTCCCTCTCTCTCCAGCTCTGACTCTGATCAAATAAAAAAATAATAATAATGATACATAAAATTAAATAAATAATTATTTTTTAAAAATGAAAAGAAACAAAGTATAGGAGGCAGTAGGTGGCATGGAAGTTAAGTTGCTGGGCTCTCACATGGCCAACTGTGGTTGGAGTCTTGGAGCTAGCAGCTTGAAAATCACATTGGGAACATGTGCACGCAAGCCCAAAGTCTCAGGAGGAGAAGAGAGGAGAAGGAATTATAGCATGGCCATCCCTTTCTCAGGGTGATTTCTCACCTTTCCTCTCATTATCTCTCTCTGTCCCTCTCTGGTGATTATACATGCTTTTTGGCAAAAAAATAAGTGTATATCTATCTATCTATCTATATCTATCTATCTATCTATGTAAATATATACATACATACATACATATGTGTGTATATATATATGTACGTATAATATAAAAGCAAAAACTAAAGAAAAATTCTCACTAGAGAAAGTCTTAAGAATCTAGGAGAAAAAGAGGGTGAGTAAAACCTAAAAAATTGTATTCAAAGAAAATAAAGGCTGAAACTCTCCATTTGGAAAAGACATAAATTTAGCAACTTCAGATGCTGATAAGACCTCAAATAGGATAATCCCATATAAATTAATCTCACAGCAGAACATAATTAAACTTCTGAAAACTAAAGACAAAAAAAAACATTTTTTTAATTACGTATTACTTACAGAGGAACGTCAGTTTAAATGACAGCAATTTCTCATCTGAAACCATAAGACCGGAAGAAAGTGGCATCACAGTTTTCAAGCAATGAATAAGAGGACTGTCAGCTACAAATTTGACATCTTTATATCTGACAACAAATATGCTTCAGGAATGAGTGTGAACTAAATGTAATCTTGGAAAAAAATTAATAGAATACATCACTAGTAGATCTACCTGAAAGAAAAGCAAATAGAAGTTCTCTAAGCACAAATAAAATTATAAAAGAAGGTGACTTGGAACTGCAGAAAAGAAAAAGAATATCAGAAAGAGTAAAAATAGGAGTACAAGTATAATAATAATTATCAATTATTTTTCTCATGAATTTGTTAAATTATTGTTGACTGAAACAAAAATTAAAACATATTTGATGGATTGTTGAATATAAAGGACGTTCTCCAGACAACTGTGTTTTTCAAAGGAGGAAATAGCCTTCTTATACCTCACTTGAAATAGTAAAACATCATACCCTCTTTACTGTGATAATATAGATATGTATATTATACCTACAGTAACAACTAAGAAGGCTATATAAAGTGACACATATGAAAACACTATAAATGAAGAAGAAATCTGAAAATGTTCATATAAGTCCCAGAAAGTCAACGAAGGAGAAACCAAAGGAGAAGAAACAGATTTAAAAAAAAAAAAAAAAAA
>NW_006160061.1:4493420-4535927 GCF_000334495.1 Tupaia belangeri chinensis
TCTCTCTCTCTGATCAAATTAAAAAATAATATTAACAAATGGAATTAAATATTTTTTTAAAAGTGAAATGGCAGACTCAAGTTATAACATTGCAGTAATTATACATACATCAAAATAAGTCAATTTCACTTATGTAAATTTAAAAGAAATTAGTTTAAAAAGGAATAGACATAGACTTAGAGAAATTATGTGCTATATCTTGATACATAATTTGGCAGACTTATATTCATCACATTCAGAATATGAAGGAGTCCTGCAATTTGATCTTTAAAATTAATAAAAGCATGAAAATGGACAAAAAGCTGAAAACTTTGTAAAGAAGTCTATAAAATAACAATGGACATATAAAATGGTGCTCAATCTCACTAGCCAACATGGAAAAGAAAATTGTAAGAGATAACACTACCCACAGAATGGCTAAAATCAGAAAAACTGACAGCACTCCAATATCAATGAGCACATTCAGCAACAAGACCGTGGTTTCTGATAACCATTAAAAGAAATGAGAGCGTCTTAGAGAAATGGCTGATTCTAGGCCTGTGACGGACAGCACACTAACTGTGTCTAGAGTATCTTCAAGGGCCAGAGATAAGGAAATATAGAGAGAAATGCGTCACAATTATGGAAGTCTGTTAAAAGGACAGGAGTGCCAACTGAACAAATTGCAAATGGCCAAACTGAAACAATCTGAGTGACACAGTAAGTAAAGGAGCATTGGATTATAACTCAAAATATAAATATCTATGAGTCCATCCTGATATAAACAAGTGATTGAATATATAAGTAAATGGGGCAGAATTCTTCCCATTCAGAAGAATTATAGATAGTTTATGGAGATTCCCCACTCTCTTGTAGATCATGCACAGCCTTCTCTACTCTTTAACTGTGGGCTGGGCATAATTACTTTCTTCCAAAGAATACAGTAGAAAGGGGGTGGGTAAGTGGTTAAAAAAATAACTGTACAGTGGAAAAAAATCTGACAAACATTACCTCAACCAAGTGATCCAGTCCTTAATATAATGTGAAGAGAATGACACCTTTCCTGTTTTCTTCCTCCTCCAAACCCATAACCTTTGTCTAATCATGAGAAAACGAGCAAACAAATCCCAATAGAAAGATAATTACTAAAATAAGCAGTATTCCTTAAAACTTCCAGGGTCATCACAAGGTAAGTCTGAGAAAATAGAATAGCCAAGAGATGCTGAGGAGATACGACTGCAGACTATAAAGAGCATCCTGGCTGGGAAACAGGAAAAGCAGGGCACTAGCTAAAAACTAAAAGAATCTGCAAACAATTTGGACTAAATAATGTCTCCAAATTGGCTTATTAATTGTAACAAATATACCATGGCAATTTAGTTAAGAACTAGAGGAAATGGGTATGTTAGTGTGGAATGTTAGTAAAGATATGAAGCAACTTGAACTCCCAAGCATTATTGACTGGGGTGTAAACGGATTTAATCAAATTGGAACACAGCTCAGCAATATCTAGTAAAGCTAATCATATCCTACTTTATGATCCAAAGCTGTCATTCCTAAGGTACATATATTTCTCAAACAAATTATTGTGTATATTCACCAAAAACATTTATTGTGATGTTCATATCAGCTTTATTCATAATAACCAAAATGAGAAACCCAAATAGCCATCAAAAGAAGAATGAATAAATAAATTGTGACTTACTTACAATTGTGCAAAATACCATACGACAGTTTTAAAGAATAGCTAATGATAGACAGTTGTTGAGAAAAGAAGTGTAATATAAGAGCATGTATGTTCTCATCCAAATAATATGAAAGAGAAAAAGGAAAATGATCCATGCTAAGAGAAATTAGAATAGATACATTCTAATTTAGAATATTGATTATCTATGTGGGACAGGGCATTTTATGTATGACCAAGTCTTTAAGACGGTCCTTTTTTGGAATTAAGAGATATTCTGTATTTTTTTTTAAGAGATTTTTGCTATAGGGCACATGTGTTCACTGGTGAGACAGAAAGAGACAGAGAGACAGAAAGCAAGAAATCACCTCCCAGGGGGATAGCCACACTGCATCTTCTTTTTCCTGTACACTCTCCTCTTTGGATTTTGGGAAAACACACCCACATGCCCAGCATTAAGTTTCAGGTTGCAGGGTCTAGGATTTGAACTGTTGTCGGTCATGTGGTAGTCCAGTGACGTAAACATTACGTGATGTTCTGTGTTTTGATCTGGGTAAAAGTAATGTGAGTTTCTGTGTGTCTTTGTGTGTGCATATCCCTGTGTATGTTTGTATATAAATTTATTGAGCTATAAACTTAGGATGTGTGCACTTCACTTCGTGTAAGTTATAAAGTAAAAAGAAAGATAATAAAATACTATAATGGTTTCAATCTGATTTAAATGGGGCAGTTTATATAAGAAATTGTTTAGTCATGATAAAATAGTAGCTACATGGAAACAGAAAACTTTATATGGTTTTGGCCCATCCCTGAAGTATATTACTCAAGGAAGGACAATCATGGAAGGTGAGCCTCTCTGAGGTTCAGACCTCATTGGAGAAGGTAAAGTTGAACCCATTGGCAAAGAAGTTGAGTGATCTGCCAGGCCAGAGCTGGCCTGCAGTCAGCCACGCAGAGAGCAACTCTCTGGTGCCACATACTGAAACATCTGTGCCACAGCTGGATGCCACGAGAACCCCTTCCTCCCACAATGGTCTAGTGCCCTCTGCTCAGTACGCTTCATCTCATGGTCACTTTACAGCACAAGTGCTCAAAGAACTTTGATTTATTTTCACAGGGCAGGTATTAAAGAGTGGATCTAGAGCAGATGGGCAACAAATTGATAACTGGCACCGTACTTGTTATAAAAATAATAAAGATAATAAAATCTAGAACAAAAAGTAAAGGATATAATGAATATAAAGCACTTGGCTCATGGCCAGCATTACTGTAAACACTGCATAAGTTACTATTGTTATTAAAGCTGTTTAATGGTTATAATTATGACCCTTTGGACAGAAGTAGTAGGATAGCAAAGTGTTTTCCTTTATCTTCTTCATTTCATTAATTGCAGAAGTAACAATAACCATTTTAATAAGGTGAAATGAAATGGCAATGTATTGAGTGAAACATATGAAATTATTCATACCCCACTACCAGTCCTACTCTCTTCTCAGGTGTTTTCCTATGTATTTGAATTATGCTAATTATTAATAAGAGTTAACACCTTATAGTACTCATATGTATTAGGCACACTTGAATTTCTTTGCAATTTCATTTAATCCTCAAAACAATCCAATGTTCTTGGTAATATTACCATCCTCACCCAATCGATGAAGAAACTGAGTCATTGACATTTAAGCAAAGCCATAATGATCAAACAGGTGTGAGAAGTCAGGTGAAGAAAAAATGTTAGAATATTTTAAATAATAGGAAAAGCATATATAAAGGCCATGAGATGGTGACAACTGTGCAAAGCCTTGAAAGGGTGCTAGACTTAGACACATGGCTAATTAAGAAAGGCAGCCCCAGTGAGAGCTAACAGCCAGAGCAAAAACCCTGAGGGGGATGAGTACACCTGCAACACTAGGGAACACCAAGGAGAGCAGAGTGGCTAGAGCAAAGGCAGGAGAGAGAGTTCCTTGGACAACCACCAGTCCAACCATCCTCACATTGGGAATGAGCATTTAAGAAACTCTAGAGAGTTTGAGAGTTGTTTTAGGTCCGTTGATTAAACTAATGCAAAATTGAAATGCACACCTTTATACCTATTTTTCTATTTTTCCATTTTATTCTAAGGAAATTAATTTTTATCACAGTTTTTTTTTTTTTTGAGAGGTTTTCGCTATAGGGTGCATGCGCTCGCCAGACAGACAGAGAGAGACATAGAGACAGAAAGCGAGAAATCATCCCCCAGAAGGGATGGTCACACCGCAATCCCTTCTCCTCCATTCTCCTCTCGGGATCTTGGGCATGCACGCACATGCGCCCGGCGTAAGTTTTAAGCCACCGGGTCCGGGACGTGAACCGCAGTCGACTACGTGGGAGTCCAGCGACATAGCCATTACGCTAACTGCTGGTTCCCAATTTTTATCACAGTTTACATAAGTTTTGGTCCATAATGATTCAAGTGTGTGTTTTTTTCCTTTGCGTGTGTGTGTTTTTAATGATCTTTTGCCCCAGATAGCCTTGTGGTACTTGAACATCTTGTTAAAGTGTAGATGCTTGTTTATTTCTAGAGCAGAGTCTGAGATTCTTCCTTTGTAATAAGCCCCCATAAAGCCAAAGTCTTTTTCTATAGAGCAGTAGTCAAAGACCTAAGGCTGGATTGACACCAGGCACTGGGGAGCTCAGGGAAAAACAGTAGGTGAACTGGAAAGTGATAATAAAAGGGCAGCAAACAGCAGGTGGCATGGTGGTTAAGGCACTGGACTTCCACATGGCTAATCATGGTTCAAGTCCTAGACCTGGTGGCTTGCTTTCTCCCTTTCTCTCTCTCTCTCTCTCTCTCTCTCTCTCTCTCTCTCTGCGTGTGTGTGTGCGTGTCTGGTCAAATTAAAACAATAATAATAATAATAAATAAATAAAATTAAGTAAAAGAAATTTTTAATAGGGACCATATGTCACTGGACTCTCATGTAGTCAACCACGGTTTGAGTCCCAGACCTGGTGGCTAAAACTCACACCGGTCACGTGTGCGTGCATGCCCAAGATCCCAAGAGGAGAATAGAGGAGAAGGGATTGTGGCATGGCCATCTCCCCTAGGGGGTGATTTCTTGCTTTCTGTCTCTCTGTCCTTCTCTGTCATTCTGGCGAGTGCACACACCCTTTAGCAAAAACATCTCCAAAAACAAACAAACAAAATCTTTAATAAAAAGGTAGACAAGATGATGATGGTTGTTAAAATGCTAAATTGTAGGTTTATATGTCAACAGTAGGGACAAGTGAATTTCCATATATATTGGTGTAAGGGGAAAAGAGAAGTCAAGGATGACTTTAAGATTTTTGTCAGAACCAAATTAAAGAATTGAGTCAGGGTGCTAATGAACAGAGGGCTGACTCTGTCCACAGAGACAAGCTGTGAGCCATTTGATCACGGCCATTTTCTGAAAATGGCCCACCTTGTCAGAAAATATTGAGAAGATAGATTTTCCTTTTGGATCTTTCTCTATATAAAAATACATAGTATTTTTGTGTCCCCCCAAAATTCATGCATTGAGCAATTATAATAGGATTAGAGAGTGAAAACTATCCAGCTGTGGTGTCAAAAGGTGGGGCCTTCAGGAAGAGGTTGGGATTAAGGTCATTAGAGCAGAGTGGGGCCTCATGACCCATGACTGAGTATGGCTGGTTTATGGAAGAGGAAATGAGACCAAAGCAGAGAGACATACAGAGACAGCTGCTCTACTCTGCTCTCGCCTTCATAATGTGACTGGGACTTTGCCATATGCCCACTAAATGTGGCCCTTGGACCTTGGTCCTCCAAATGGTGAGTTGAATAAATTATTTTAATAATTTTCAGTATTCGGTATTGACCTTTATTAATAACAAAGTGGACTAAAACAAACACAGTAAGCCATTTTACGTAGATCCATAATCTCAATCCCTCTGAGTCAACAACAACAGTAGCAACAGCAAGTAGCTTGAAAATCATTAAAATCAATGATCTGTACAGAAAACAATCCCACAACTGGATAATATGCTGTGACTTGTAAACTCATCGGCTGAGTCATAAAAGCAAATGGGCATATAATCCACGTCTGAATTATCTGGTTATATCCCAGGAGTTTTAGTCATCAAAACTCACTTAGAATGTTCTCTAAGAAGATGGTGAATTAGATTATAAGCAAAATTTATGAATAGATTAATATTATGTTGATACCTTATTAATGAATAACAAGATCTGACTGAACAATATGTACTGTGTCAGGTGTGTGTGTGTGTGTGTGTGTGTGTGTGTGTGGTTTGTGAGTTGTTACACACAATAAGAGCTAGAATGTTAGAAACCATGCTGATAATAAAGGTGACCTCTGAGTAAGGAAGAGAAGTTGAAAGAGGAAGAGGGAGGGATGGGTCCTTGGGGAGAAATATATGCTGAAGTACATCTCTGATATATTATAATCATTTTATAACATATTACTTTCATAAATGTCATACCACTGAAAAGAAGGGGAAAGCACTCACAGATCTTTCTATCTTTCTACCTCAATTTAAGAAAAATATAACATGACCTTCTTATAAATCTAACATTTTCCTAAAAATTTTTGCTCATATAGATGCTCAAAAAACATTTCCTGGAGCTATGCACTGCTCTGCAGATTAAGCAACCAAAACTCATGTAAAAATATTCAACTTCTCTAACTTTATCACTTGCAAACATCAATCCCCCACATAATAAATATTAAAAGGAGAGTAGAACTTGAACAGGGTGAAATGGCACCAAGATTGCTCTATGCAGTAAACGTAGTACATGATCCATAAAGAAACTGAATGCATTCTAGAACCATCAAGTCATCCTGTTGTAATATTTTTTACTTAAGTCAAGGCTACCTTTTTCATGTAATTATGCCTGTTTTATATCACAAAATAGTCTCTCCGCACATCCAGTTTTAAAAAGTTGACTAATATCACCTCCGTCTCTGTATTTACCTCCAAGGAATATGCCTCACCATCTGTTCCATGGATTCAGAAAAGGTCTTTCCTTTGCCAAGATCAAAGCACTACAAACTAAGTAGTTTGATCTCTGTGTGCATCTGATTGCAAACTGTGTGTATAATCCTCTACTTTATAAATATAATGATCTTATAATAGACCTGCTGTGTATAAGTGGCTAGCTTAACGCACGCAGCCTGTGCATCTTCATCTTAATTACTTTTGCTCCCAAGCTGTGTGTAGAGGAAAAGACTGGAAGAAGGTTATAATCTTGGCTCTATGACTTACTAGGAGGACTTTAACAGTCACTTAACCTCTTTGAGTGTCAGTTTTCTTATCTATAAAGCAAGGATTAAAATATTTACTTCACAAAATTGTCTTTGTGGACTAATGAGATATAAAGAACTTTTGAAACTACTTACTTAGTAGCAAGCACATAATAAACCCACAGTAAGTGCTAATTCATTTAAAAAACCCAGAATGGAAATGTATGTGAAATATCAGATCATATTTTAAAGACTACAAATACAGTCATGGCTGGTTTTCCATGAAGAAACAATAGAGGGACCAGCAGTTAGCATAATGGCTATGTCGCTGGACTCCCATGAAGTCAACTGAGGTTCGAGTCCTGGACTTGGTGGCTTAAAACTCACGCCAGGTGCATGTGCGTGCGTGCCCAAGATCCCGAGAGGAGAATGGAGGAGAACGGATTGCGGCGTGGCACCCCCAAGGGGGATGATTTCTTGCTTTCTGTCTCTCTGTCTCTGTCTGTCTGGCGAGCGCATGTGCCATATAGCAAAAACCTCTTACGAAAACAAACAAACAAACAAGAAACAATAGACATGGCAGCCACTTTAGTAATGTGGGATATAAGAAAGACTTTAGCCTTTATCATGGCTTCCTTAAGAAATGGTCCCTTTGTTTTGATTCCATCGGTGTGCCTCCTGATAAAGGTCATCTATTCACTAGGTAACATACAAACCAGAATTAAGCGTTTTTCCATAACGAATCCATCCCCACTCGCTATCACCTAGCTGAGCTAAGAACTATGGAAAGTTAGTAGCAGGAAAGCCACATGAACATTAAAGGAGAATGAGTAAAGTATGCTGAAGCCAAGGAGAAGAGAAACAAAGAGGGAAATATCAGCTCGCTTGCCAGTCTCCCTCCAGAACCTCCTGTGCCAGTGTGGTAACATCTGTTAAGTACGCATGCAGAGAATTCCACAAGCAAAGAGACCTGTGGGGTTTGAAGGCATCCCTGGGCTGGCTCTCAGCCCTGCAAAGTTTGAGTGAGTGGACTTGGCAAAGTATGACTTCAGGTGAAGGTACAGGCAGGTGCGCTGTGCTTAGAGCTGTCCTAGAAATTGGACTGGAGTTGCCAAACTTCATCAGTTTGCAAGTTGGAACTGCTTGGTCTTGCATAACCTTGATTTAAAATGATGATTAATGGTCCTGTTTCTGCAGTGGAAGGGAAAAAAATATGTTAACAGAGAATAAACTCTCTGAGAGGAAGGATTAACTCTTTCCTGGAACTTGAAATCTGCAGGACAATGGCTGGGAACAGTGTAACTAGGATTCCTAAATGGACAGTCCCTGACTTAGAATGGTTTGATTTACAATCTCTCAATTTTACAATGGGCTTATTGGGGTATTAAATGCATTTTCAGCTTAAGGGTATTTTCACTTTACAATGAATTTAGCAGGATATAGCCACATCACAAGTCAGGGAGCCTCTCTAGTAGTATCATTAACGTACACTAAAATTTTACTTTACAATTTGTCACGTTGGATTTTCCTTGAGGTAATTATGGCATCATCGTGTTCACTTCTCTGATATAGACAATCACCGTGTGAAGGCATACCCATAGCATTGCTTACTTAACATTAACTAGACATCAGGAGTTGCCAAATACGGCAGGAAAAGTTGCCATATTTGGAGTATTGATTATCGGTTTGGGATCTTGAGTGACTATCAGTGAAAATAAAATAGAGATAATGCTGCCAATAAGATTGTCACGAAACATTAATAGATAATGTATGAGCATGAGGGCCCTGATACTGTTCCCACGTTAGGCACTGAGTAAATACTTTCTAAAATATTTTGTAAGTTTTGTTTGTTTTATGGGTAGCCTCTGGACCTGTGTAATAGTTTAAATGGATCATCTGGTTCACTAAGAATCCTGAAGCTCAAGTTTCATGTATTTGCCCAAGGGTAATAGGTGAATATTTTGGAGGAGCTGATGAAAAAGGAGTAAGAATATCTGCTCTTAATATAGAAAATCTGTTACAGGTCAATTGCATGAAGACTTTTCCATCTCTCCACAGAACTATGACTTCACTTAGAATACTTGCCATCAGTTAATAGATGAATAAATTATTCCAAGTTAGTACAACACAGAGCCATATGTTAGATTTATTTCATTTGTAGAATACAGAAAAAGGTGCAATAGAATTTTTTGTTTTTTGATGTTTGCTTCCAGCCAGCCAAAATGGAATATCAGGGACCAGCTTTGCATGCCAGCCCTAAGCAACAAAAAACAAATGACAAAAGAAACAACAACAAAGTATATGACACAGTGGTTTTGGAACACTGGATCCAGAAGGCACAAAATCATCATCTTTCAGTGGGGGGAAACAACTACCTTAACTTACTGCCTGGAAAACTTTCCCAGACTTTCAAAGAAGCAGGAAAATACCACCTATAGACCTAGCCACAATGGCACACACATAGGATCATTGCTTGGGAGACTGGAAGCCACATTGGCTGCATGGGTTCAATTCCAGGCTAACCTAAACACAGGGAGCATTCACATGCAAGGATAATCCTAGTTAACTGGAAGACTGAAGGATCCCAATGCTGTGAGACCTTGTAAGAAATACTTATGTCTCCTGTCTTTCCTTTTTACCTCTCTCTCTCCAGCTCTCTCTTATTAAAAAAGGGGGGAGGGGAAGAATAAGAGGGAAAAAATACTGAAAGGAGGAGAAAAACCAATCAATTAAAACTAACCAAGAAATGACACAGGTGATAGAAGGTTAATGTTAAGGATATTAATACATTTGTTATAACAGTTCTGTATGTTCAAGAGCACAAAGGACTTTGTTCCTTAAAACCTAAAATTCAGACCAAAAGGTGGTATGGAGGTTAAGGCACTGGATCCTACATGGTCAACTCTGCAGTTCGAGTCTCTGACTTGGCAGTTCAAGAATCACAATGGTCATATGTATGTGCACACCTAAAATTCCCAGAGGAAGGAAAAGGTTTTGCATGGCCATCCTCACTGGGGGTGATTTCTCAATTTCTCTGTTTCTTGTCTCTTTCTGACGAAAGTATGTGCCCTATACCATTTAAAAGAGAAAAAAAAAAAACTAAAATGCTTGGAAGAGTGGTTCATAATGCATCCTCACCTTCTCTCCTCCAGCTTCTCTTAACCCTAGTCCAATCTGACTTTCATCTACATCCATCCACACAGCTCTTGTCATGGTGACCAGTGACCTCCATGTTGCCAAGCCCAATATCTACTCTTTGTCTTCATCTTTCTTGATTCATGAGCAGCATTTGACACATTGATCATTCCCTTATTTTATGAAAGTCTTCACTTGCCTTTCAAGATATCACCCTCAGGTTTTCTATTATATTGGCTATCGCTCTTCAGTTCCTTTTGTTTATTCCTCCTCATTTTCTTGACCTCCAAATTTCAGAGTACCTCAAGGTTCAGTTCTCAGGCCTCTCTCTTTCCTACCCACATTTATTCCTGAGGTGATCTCACCCACTCTTAGGCCTAAATAGCATCCACATACTGCCAAATGTATAGTTCTTTCTAAACTCCAGATGCGTAAGTCAAGAACTTACCTGACCTCTCTATATAAATGCCTAATAGACATCCAAACATGACCGCACATTGCCCAGCTCTTCTTCACCCAGGTTTTTTGTCTCAATAAATATCATACTTTTATTCCTTCAATTTGTTTATTGTAATTTCTGATTTACATATAATCATTATATATCTTTATAGGGTACAGTATAGTTTTTAAAAGTATGTATATGGTATGTAATAATCAAATTGAGTATATAAATACATTCACCATCTTTAACATACAGCATTACATCGCATAATGCACGTTTGAAATTTGTTCTACTGGTTATTTTGAAATTTTATATATATATATATATATCGATCCCAGAGACTCACCAATTTTTAATAGGGTCTGGACATATCAGGATCCTCCTGCCCCATGCTCTCAGCTTGCTAGTGAATGTTAACCACCTGATCTGATTAGGTTGAGTCAGGGATCAAACCTGGGCTTCCCAAGTGGCCTCCGCCTAAGTAGCAGCATCTTAGCAGTGTACACCATCATGGCCAAGTCTGTGTATCTTCTTTGTAGAAATGTTTACTCAGATAATTTACACGTGCTTAAAAATTATATTCCTGCAGGGCTTTGTTTTTACAGACTTGTTTCCATGCCTTATGTATTAGAGTTATTAATCCTTGTCAGATGTAGTTTGCAAATATTATCTCCCATTAGGTAGTTGTGCTTCCCTCTGTCAATTAGTTCTTTTGTTGTGCAAAAGCTTTTTAGTATAATAATTCTATCAGTCTCTTTTTGCTTTTGTTGCCTCTAATTTTGAGGTTTTATTTAAAGACAATTTGGCCAGATCAATGTCATAAAGCATTTGTCCTGTGTTGTCATCAAGAACATTCATAGTTCTGAGTCTGATATTGAAGTCTTTAGTCCATTTTGAGTAGATTTTTGTATATGGTGAGAGATAGGGCGCTAGCTATATTCTTCTAAATATCTTTGTCCAATTTTCCCTAAACCACTTGTTTTGAACTGAGTTTATTTCACTTGAATATTTTCGTCTCCCACTATTTCCATGTCTCATAATCACTACTATTATGTCCTATTATAACATTGCATTCATACTTTAAACCAAGCAAAAGTTGGAATTTCATCTTTAAAAACTAAGCAGGTGGACCAGAAGTGGCATGGCAAGGTGCTGGTTCTCACATAGCTGACTCTGTCCTGGACTCGGAGACTTGGAAATTATGCTGGGCACATGTGTAGTGTATCCAAAATCCCACAAGGAGAGTGCAAAGAGAAGGGGTTGCAGCATGACCATCCACCTGAGGGCAGGGTGATTTCTCACTTTCTCTCTCTCTCTCTCTTTGGAGAGTGCACATGCCTTATGGCAAAAACTGAAACAAAACCAAATAAAAAACACACTAAACAGGCATTTTGGACAACAAATTCTTGGCAATGGAACCTGGACAGAAATGATCAAATGTAGTAGAAAAAAAAACTCACTCTGCATTTTAAAGAAGACAGCCTACTGTTACAGAAATGAAATAAGATGAAAAATTTTAACAAGCTTTTAAACTGTTGGGTCATCAGGAAAGTTATGATATATATTTTCATAGAAAAACAGAAAAATACTTCATGACTTTCCTGACAACCTAGTATTTTCTTTACGAGACTTTCACCACTGCCAGAGATCTTGAATACTTTCCTGGTCAGTCACCAGGAAGCAAGTCTTCACACAACTGATGAACTTGGCTTCTATTTTGGGAAGAGATCCCCCTTTTTCTATATTTCCTTGCATTTCTGCATAGATGCCTTCTACAGAACTAGGTCCTTTTGGTGTTTTAGGAGTTTTTTCCTGCTTTTTGTATGATTCTTGACCTTTCAGTCTTGGTATTGACAGTTTTTAGTCTTTTCCTTTCTGGTTTGATTTTTGCTTATTTTTGTTGGAAATATCTTATTTAGATTTCTTCACTGGAGTTTTTTCTTCTGTTTCCTCATCTTTAAAACCATCATCGTAAATGTCATCTTCTACAGAAGCAAATTTTGCTTTTTTTTTCTGTGAAACCTTGATACCACCTTCAGGGACAGATCACTTTCCAGATACATTTAAGAGTTTCACTTATTCTCCTCTTTCTTTACTGATTGTGCATCTCCTTCCCCCACCACACACACCCCATCCCCACACACAGCTATTGAACACTATCTACTCATATTCACTGGCCTTGGACTACACTTCAACTTTAAGACCACAAGTGTATTTTTTCTAAGTCCCCAAGGGAAGCCATTGACTATTCAGACATTTTCAGTCTTGCCAGTGTTACTTTCATTGGATCACCTTCATACTCATTGCCTCCACTTCAACGATGTGAAATTCATCCTTAACACCAGCCCCTAAACCGATTATAAAATTAACTGATGTTCATTTTCATCATTATCCACCTTAAAGTGATCATCTTTGTCAACCTGCATTCACAACTAAAAAGATAGTTCTGGGACCTTGGGAGTGGGGAGGGAGAGGGCTTGCCATGTCTATCAAATCTTCCATGGGGTGGTAGCATGTAGTTAGGTAAGAAAGAAGATGGATGGAGACAAACGCCTACTGCCACAGACAACAGCTGCACCGGATGGAATCCCTCCAAGCCTTCATTTATTGAAGAGGCTGTCCTTTCCTCTAGTAATTGCTCTTGTCATCTTGGTTGAAAATCAGTTGGCCATGTATATGTCATCTTTTCTGGGTTCTCTATTCTGTTCCATTGGTCTATGTGTCTTTTTGCTTTGCCAATATAATGTTGTTTTGATTACTATAGCTTTGTAGTATATTTTGAAGTCAATTAGTATGATGCCTCTAGCATGGTTCTTTTTGCTCAGGATTGCTGTGGCTATTCAGAGTCTTTTGTGGTTCCATATGTATTTTATGCTATTTTTAATTTTTTTTCTGTGAAAATTGCTACTGGTGTTCTGATAGGTATTACATCTGTAGATCACTTTCAGTACTTTGAACATCCTAACAATATTGATTCTTCTAGTTCATGAATATGAGATTTCCTGCCACTATTTTGTGTCTTCAATTTCTTTTCACCATATTTTATAGTTTTGATTATAGAGATCTCTCACCTCTTTGGTTAAATTTGTTAGGTATTTTATATTCTTTGTAGCTATTATAAGTGGGATTGCTTTTTAATTTCTTTTCAACTAGTTCATTATTGGTATATAAAAATGCTGCTAATTTTTGTAGTTCACTTTGAATCTTGCAATTTAATGAATTTGTTTATTAAGTCAAAGAGTTTGAGGGTAAGTCTTCTGATTTTTTTTTCTCTACATAAGACCACATCAACTACAAACAGGAACTGTTTGACTTTTTCTTTTCCAGATTAGATGCCTTTTATTTCTTTTTCTTTCCTAATTGCTTTGATTAGGACTTACTGCAGTAAGTTGAATTTTAAAAAATGTGAAAGTAAACATCCTTGTCTTATTCCGAGGAATAAGAGGAAAATCTTTCAAGTTGTCACTATTCAGTGTGATGTCAGCGGCTAGTTTTCCACATATGGCTTTCATTGTGGTGAGGTGCATGCTTTTTGTACCTAGTATATTGAAAGGTTATATCATGAAGGAATGCCATATTTTTTTCAAAAGCTTTTTATGCACCAATTGACAAGGTCATATGGTTTTGCCCTGTATTCTGATGTGGTACATCATGTTTACTCATTTGCATATACTGACCCATCCTTATATCCCTGGGATAGATCCCACTTAATCATGGTGTATAATCTTTCTACTGCACTGTTGGACTCAATTGGTTATTATTTTGCTGAGGATTTTACACCTATGCTCATCAGGGATATTGGTCTTTATGTTTCTCTTTTGCTGTTTCTTTGTCTCATTTTGAGGAGAATAATGGCCCCATACACTTAGTTTAGGAGGGTTCCTTCCATTCAACTTTCTGGAATAGTTTGACAGAATTAGTGTGATTTCTTTTTTAAAAGTTTTGTAGAATTAATCAATAAAGCTATTCACTCCTGGTCTTTTCTTTGGAGGGAGCCTTTTTATTAATGATTCAATTTTGTTATTTGTTATTGATCTGTTCAGGTTTGCTATTTCTTCCTTGTTTGGTAAATTGTGTATATCCAGGAATTTAACCATTTAATATAGGATTTCCAGATTGCTGGAGTATAGTTTATTTAAACAGTCTCTAAGAAAATTTTGTATTTCTGTGGTATCAGTTATAATGTTTCTTTTTTTATTTCTAATTTTATTTATTTGAATCCTCTCTCTCTCTCTCTCTCTCTCTTAGCTGGTTTGTCAGTTCTGTTTATCTTTTCAAAAAAACTAAATTTCTATTTCACTGATCTTTTGTATTTTTTGTCTCATTTTCATTTATTTCTGATCTGAACTTTCTCTTTCCTTTATTTCTGCCAATATTGACTTCAGTTTGTTTCTGCTTTTCTAGTTTCTTGAGGAGCAACATTGAGTTATTTTAAATTTTTGGTTTTTATCATAAATTATGTTTATGAAAATGTATTTTCTGATTTTTAATAATATAGAGAAATCAATACAGTTTAATATTTAACTTGCATTCTGTAAGTAGCTAAACTCGCTTATTAATTTCAATAAGTTATCTGTAATTTTTTAGATTGAATATGAATGTCATTTGAGAATGATAGTTTTATTTATAATTTTCTAATCCTTATATATTTAGCTAATTTACATTATTTATATATTGCATAACAACACCTCAAGATGGTAGAATATCAAGAGTAGCAATTTTTGTCTAACTTTTGATAATATCTTTTAATATCATTAAGTATTATATTGGGTTATCAGGAAAATCATGACACATATTTGCCTAGAAAACTACTTCATGATTTTCCTGATAATGTAATATCTGTAATAGGTTCTACACAGATACCATTTACCAGATTAAAATGATTTTTTCTAATCCTAATTTGCCAAATTTCTTTTCTTTTTTTCTCCTTATATTTTTACATAGGGCACATGCACTCACCAAGTAAAGACAGAGATACAGAGAGAGAGGGGGAAAGTGAGAAATCATCCCAGAGGAGATGGCCACATTGCAATTGCTTCTCCTCTTGTATCCTTTTGACATTTTTGGCACACACAAATGCCTGCCAAGCATGAATTTCAAGCCATCATTGGGTCTGGGACTCAGACTTCTGATTAGATCATGTGGGATCTAGTGCCCTAACCACCATATCACCTGCTGGCCCGTCACACATTATCTATATACATATATATGTATATATATAATAATGAATGTTTTATTTTATATGAAACCATTTTGCATATTTTGTGTAGCAATATTATTTTTCTTTTTTATTATTGTGTTAGATCTCATTTAATTTTCAAAAGATAGATAACTCATTTTAGTAGATTACCTGTTCACATAGTTGGTTGATATTATTTATTAATGTTTTGCTTAGTATTTTTTTTTCTTTTTTTGGGGGGGGAGATAGTTTTTTTCACTATAGGGTACATGCGCTCGCCAGACAGACAGAGACAGACAGAGAGACAGAAAGCGAGAAATCACCCCCCAGAGGGGATGGTCACACCGCAATCCCTTCTCCTCCATTCTCCTCTCAGGATCTTGGGCATGCATGCACACGCGCCCGGTGTGAGTTTTAAGCCACCGGGTCCGGGACGCGAACCACAGTCGACTACGTGGTAGTCCAGCGACATAGCCATTACACTAACTGCTGGTTCCCAAGTATTTTTTAATCTACGAATACATTCCGAAGTGAGAGAGTTATAATTTTTCTTTCTTTTATTATTGTCAGACTTTGATGTTAAAGCTAAGCAGCCTTCATAAAACAAATTGTGAGATGTCTCTTTTTATTTTTCTCAGAGATGATTGTGTAAGCTTTTTAACTTCTTGTTTTAAACGGTAATAAAATAAGTGGCAAAGCCTTCTTGGCCTGGCATTTTATAAGTGGACAGTTTTTAAATGTTTAATTAAAGATTTAATATATTTCGACCAGCAGATGGCATAATGGTTATATCACTGGACTTCCAAATGGTCAATTGCATTTTGAGTCCTGGACCCAGAAGCTTCAAACTCATGCCAGGTGCATGTGCATGTGTACCCAAAATCCTGAGAGGAAAACGGAGGAGAAAGAGTTGCAGTGTGGCCATCCTTCAAGGGGGTGATTTCTCACTTTCAGTCTCTCTGGCAAATGCATGCACCGCCTAGTAAAAATCTCTCTTAAAAACAAAAGATTTAATATATTTAATAGTGAGAAAATTACACATGTTTTCTCTTTCTTTTATTTCAATTTTGGTAATTTATTATTTTATAGAACTATACATATTTCATCCACATTTTTACATGTATTTGAATCTAATTTTTGAGTTTTTTATTGTATTTTTAATGCATATAGTACATGCAGTAATGTCCATTTTCATTTCTAATACTGGTTATATGTACCTACTGTTCTTAAAGAATTTTCATGCCTTCTGTCTTTCTTTCTTTCAACTTTTCTACACATAATTTTGATCAGTGTTTGAATTTTAATTATCTTCTGAAATTTAACTTTTGCCTTTGTAGATTTTCTCTAATGTAGTTTGTTCCTAGACTAAATTCTGCTCTCTATTATTTTCTTTTTTCACAATTCTTTAAGCTAGGTTACTATTAATTTTCTAACTTTTAGTAATATATGCCTAGCTATTTGATTTTCAGGATCTTTTTCTTTATGAAAATGTATACTTAATTGTATAAACTTCTCTTTCAATGTGCTTTATCTGCATCTCATAATATCTTTTAATGCCATAGGGTATGTACACACAACAGAGTGAAAGAGAAAAGAGAGAGCACACAGCCTCCGGTGGGGGCTGGCAACGCTACCATCACCTTTTCCTCAGCTCCACTTCCTGGGCACGTGTGGTCATGCACACACTGTTCCTCAAACTGCTGTACCGGAATCTGAACTGTGCTCAGTCACATAGGATCCAGCTCCCATTGCACAGTGACCAACCACTGTACTGTGGGGCCAGCCCTGCCTCTCATAATGGTGGGCTGAATTATTTTATTAACATTTAATTCAAAGGTTTATAATTTCCATTTGAACACTTCTTTGATTCATTGGTCATGTAAATAATCAAATAGTATGTGTTTAATTTGTTTATTATTGACAGCAATGTCTTAAAGCATACCACAATGATTTAATAGTTCTCCTTTTAATTCTATCTATCTATCTATCTATCTATATATATATATTTAAATATAAAGTGGTTTCTTGTTTGTTTTGTTTTTGTTTTTTAGGTTTTTGCCATAGGGTGTGTGTACTCACCAAAGAAAGACAGAGAGAAGGAAAGTAAGAAATTGTCCCCCCTAGGGATATGACCACATCACAATTCTTTCCCCTCCATTCTCTTCCTGGGATTTTTGGGCATATAGGCACATGTGCCTGTCATGATTTTCAAGCCACTGGCTCTACGACTCAAACTCCAGAGTAGATCATGTGGAATCTAGCTACTTTAGCTTCCATACCATCTACTGGCCATTTAATAGTTTTATATTAATTTTTAATAGTTTTTCTTGTAACTTAAGTCTTCTTATATTTTTAAACACTTTTTACAAACAACATATAAATAAGGTTGTTTTTATTTTATCCAATAATGTTTGTATTTAATTGGAGCCTTGAGCCTATTTACATTTAGTATACTGGAGTTTACCATACCTTCTATTTTTTTCTATTAGTTTTTGTAATATTGTCTTCTTTTTCTTTTCACTAATCTAGATTGAATTTTTTTTTTAATTACTCGCCTCTTTACCTACCCTTCAAATGGCTTGGTAAACCATCATTTAATACTGACTCAAGAGATTATACATATATCTCTATTATTGAATAGAGTATTGTTGAGTATAAAGGATTTACTTGTATTTTTATCCTATTTCTGGATATTGAAAAGTCAATAGACTATATTATTGCCATTTACCTACCTCTCAATAATCTATTTCAATTTTATCTGTATCTTAACTCAGCAAGACATTATCATAATTTTTATTTTTTTGCATTCAATCATTGTATATGTTTACAGCATACAAAATAAATTTTTCCAGCATGAATACACTGTATATTATTCCAGTTAAAGACTTAAAGATATAGAGAAATAGAAAGACAAACTATTATTATTTTATACTGCATTGGGTCTGATCTTTTTGCAAAGGAATTTGCTGTTGGCAGATATGCATAGGCAGATTCAATTTGAAATCAATAATTTTTAAAATAATAGGGCTAAAAAACAGTCCTCTAAAAATACAGTGTTAGAAGTAAACTTTTTAAAGTACTGTACTGCACATACATCATTTCTTTCTTTTCCTTTTTAAAAGAATTATTTAATTTATTATTATTATTAATTTGACCAGAGAGAGAGAGGGAAAACAAGAAAGTAAGCCATCAGGTCAAGGACTCAAACTTCAGTCAACCATGTGGGAGTCCAACACCTTAACTACCACTCCACCACCTGCTACATACCTCCCTTTTTTTTTAATTTGCCAGATTGCACATGCCCTCATCAGAGAGTGAAAGACAAAGAGAGTATAAAAGCAAAAAAGCACCTCCTGGGGGAAATTGCCACACCACCGTCCCTTTTCCTCTATCTCTCCCTCCTCTGGGAGGAGGCACACACGCACAGGTACCCAAGGTGTTCCTCAAGCCAACAAGTGAAGGACTCAAACCACCCAGTTGGCCATGTAGGACTCAGGCATTTTAACCCCCATGCCATTGACTAGCCTCATTATTTCTTTTAGTCACACAACATTCTCCTGAAAAAATTGTTATCTGCTTACTGAAGATGAAAACGCATAAAATCGAAATGTTAACAATTTAATCAAAAACACACCTCTCATACGCAGCAAAGAAAGAATTCATTCTCTGATGTCAAATACCCTACTCAGCTCGTGGAGCCTCACTAGAATGCTGCCAGAATACTTTTCAGCGACTGAGAGGGAGTTCATTTGTATTACTAGCAGAAAAGTCATCAGATTGTCTAAATTTTAGGTAGAAACTCTTCTAAATTATCCATGCATAACAACGAGCAACTGACAAGTAAAATCTATAAGTAAAATAGAATCTGAAGAGTAAATTAGAAAAAAGAAACCACCAAACCAATTCTCTGACATAAGGAAAACAAAATCACAGTTTGACTGAAGAAACATTTACTCTGGGACTGATTTGTTTAATGTACCATAGTAAAGCCCTTCCCTCAAGAGCACCCTGGTGAGAACTCCTGAAAACCCAACTCTGAGTATGCTTGGGCAGCTTTAGGCCAGCTTAAACTCTTTTCCTAGATATTCTCCTCCATATCCAGCTCTCCACAGTTAAAATTACAGGGGAATTTACAGCACTACATTCCTCCTCTCATGTGGCAGGAGGGAAAGGGAAAGAATGTTACCATCCCCTTTTAAAAGATAATTTAAACTCTTTCAAGACTTCATGCCTTTTATTGGATAATTTATGGAAAAATTTGAAGAAGTTCAATGAATTCTATTAAAGCAAAACTTAAATGGAAAAGATTTCCTTCCCCTTGAAAGCGTTTCATAATGTTTATTTGATTTTCATATCAATTAGGCTATGAGTCACACTTCTAAGAGGCAGTTAGGTTAGGTATCTTACTTGGTCTTAATTTTATACCCTAACAATGGGCTGTTGAGCACAGTAATTATTGGCTTGCAGGTATATACTTCTTTGAATGTTCCGATTTTTTTTCACAAGAGTAGCTGAGGTCTGGATGTTGCTATATCTACTTGCCTTCAACATTCAGGATTTATATTATCAAAAGTTTGGGTAGTTTCTAAGGACATTGCTGTACCTGAGGTTTAGATTACTGAGTATAAAGACATTTTATTCACAACAATCAGAACCTAAATAAAAGAACTCAAGTGATTATAAAAGCAAAAAGGTACTAAATAAAGGGAAAGCCCAAATTAAAGGAAGGTTGGAATTTCACCATAATGGGGGGAGAGGGCCTGATTATTGGAATTAAGCCATTTCTTATGTGGCTATAGGCTCATAACACCTATTTCATGGGTTAACGCAAAAGCAGTGAAGTTTTGAAATGTGTGACTTTGTGCTGTCACAGCTGGTTCTTGGTTCTTCCTGTGGCTTCGGTGCTGAGACTAATGACTAAGGAAACTCCAGGGGCTCAGAGAGCAAGAGCTTGTAAAGGAATTAAATGTGAGTACAGAGCAGCAGAAGAGGAAAAAAAAATCTCCCAACACAAAATATTAAAATCCTGTTCTTAATACACTTCACAACAGCACACATGCTTGAGCGTTTCATTTCAACTATCTCCTGAAGGAGAGAGAGAAGTATAAAAAAGGAGTGGAAACAACCACCAAAAATACTTAGCCACTCCCATGTGTCCTGGGCAACTGAGAACACAGCGACTACCAAATAAATTGCACATTGCCACATTCCTGATACCTAAAGGATGATATCACTCCATCTTTATAAACAGCAAAAAAGAAAAATAATACAAGCAAGAGCAGCATAATTATATCGTTTGTCTCTCCTTTCCTCTTTCTATGAGGTATTCCATACAAGCATAACTTTAGCATTTGGTGGGATAATCAGAGGATGAGAATCTTTAAGAAATTTTAGTATTTTGCTTATCACAATTTATGCATGATATAATTATTGGAAGAAACCGAAAAAAGATTACATGGGACCCTTCAACTGTTTTTGTAACTTCTTGTGAACTTTTAATTATTTTACAACTTTTTAAATACACAGACAAAAAGTAAAAGCAATATAAATAAATTTATTTTTTGTCAAAAATAGTTTCAACCACCAGAAGGCACACACTACACTAGAAGATATTACTAAGAAAGGTCCTTCAAGGAGAAGAATAATTATTTTAGTTGGACACATGGAATTACAAGAAACAAAGAAAATAAAAAGGTAAATGTATGAATAAAAACTAAGTAAATGTTGAATTTATAACAAAATAAAGTTGACATGCTGGGCTTAAAAACATATATAGAATGGAAATGCACATAAAAACTGTAAAAAGAAAAAAATGAGGTTCAAGAGTTTTATTATTCTTGCACTGTCAGGAATTTTAAAAACACTAAATTACAGATTAATCTAATAAAGGTTAAAAATATATATTATAGTTTCCATATACCCACATAAATGAGTAGTAAAAGATATATAATTAACAAGTCAATAGACAAAAAGTATTGGAGAAAGGAAAGAAAAGAAAAAAGTATATTGATCTAAAAGATGACTAGAAAGAATAAAACAGGAATATATATCATATGGGTCAAAGAATACACAAATTATACCCACAAATACATTAAATGCAAATGAACTAAATATTGTAATTTAAAGCCTAGGGCCAGCACGTGGCATGGTAGTTAAGACACTGTACTCCCAAATGTCTGAGTCCTGGGTTTGTGTCCTGGGCCCGGTGGCTTAAAAATCATGTGGGCCCCTGTGTATGTGTGCCCAAAATCCCAGGAGAGAATGGAGGAGAAAGGCTTCTGAGGTGGCCATACTCCCTGGGAGGAAATTTTTCTCTTTCATTTTTCTTTTTCCCTTTAACTGTCTCTCTTTGTCTCTCTCCAGTAAGTACACACATCCTATGGCAAAAACAAAAAGATAAAACAAAAACCTGTATGAATGAATAAGAAAAAGAAAACTATATGCAGGTTAGAAAGGACATATTTAAATAGAAGAAGACAAGTTGAAAGCAAAAGTATAGAAAAATAAAAAAAAAAAAACATAAAATAATCATCCCACAAAATAAGAAAACCTAATATTACTACTGTAAAATTATGAAAAGAGGGAGATTAAAAGAAAGTGAGATGGGACAGCAGGTGGCATGATGGTTAAAGCACTGGATTCCCACAAGGTCAACCAGCATAGCACCTCAGACACGGTGGCTTGAAAATCATATCAGGTGCATGTGCATGTGTGCCCAAAATCTCAAGAAAAGACTAGAGGAGAGTGGATTGTGGTGTGGCCATCTCCTATAGGAGGTAGTTTCCCACTTTCCCTCTGTCTCTACATGGTAAGTGCACATGCCCTATGACAAAAAAAAAAAAAAAAGAAATGACAAAGAGAGATATTTCATGATGATGAAAATGCCAACATTTCCAGAAGGTATAAATCTTCACATGTACATACTGATGTATAACATTAAAATGTATAAAGTAAAATCTGATTAAATAGGATAATTTGACAAGTCCACAAATGTAGTTTGAGAGTTAGCAAAATTCTCTTATTGATAAGACAAACTAAAATAAATCAGAAAAGATGAAAGTTCTGAATAACACAACAGCTGATCTGATTGATATATGGATCAGGGACTTCAAAAAATTAATAGAGAATATAATTATAGTATGTGTTTGTTTGGTGCAAAAAAAATTAAACCCATGCATGATTTTTTTCAAAATATATGTTTTCCATGAACTTATTGAAGACATCTCCATACCCCCTTCCATAAAACATTACACACATTTGAAGAATATCATTTTTATGCACATTGAACACCACAAAAATTGTCAATTTTTGCATGTGGACAATACATATAAGTCTTAACAAACCACAGAGATTGAAATCATACTGCAAATGTCTTTACTACAGAGAAATTAAAACTGAACTCAGGTCCAGCCACTGGTGCACTGGAAGTGTGATGCTCTATAATACTGGAAGCCAAGTGGAAGATCAGAATTCAGTTCTACCAACCTGTACAGGCTGGACTCAAGAGTACCAATGATCCCAGGTAGCTGAAATGAGTAGGAAGATGACTGCATTTGAGATCTGTTGAGGGTGCTTGCTTATTCTCTCTTCTTCTCATAGAATAAACTTTCTAAGGAAGACTTAAGAATGGCCAAAAGGTATATGCAAAAAATGTTCAAGATATCTTGTTATTAGGGAAATGCAAATTAAAACCACAATAAGATACCATTTTACCCCAGTTAGAATGGCCAAAATCAGAAAAAACTAATGACAAGTGGATAGCAAAGCTGTAGTGAAAAGGAAACCCTCTTAAACTCTTGGTGGGAATATGAACTAGTCTAGCCTCTGTGGAAGACAATATGGAGCTCCATCAAAAATGTACAAATAGAACTACTCTGTGATCCAGTACCCCAATACTTGGTATTTACCCAAAGAACAGAACACTCAGTTGAAAGATACTTGCTCATTCGTGTTTATTACACCATTATTCACAGTTGCTAAGACATGGAATCAACCCAAGTGTCTAAAAACCAATGACTGGATTGAAAAACTGTGGCGCTTATATAGTATGGAATATTACTCAGCTATAAGAAACAATAAGACCCTATCATTTGATTCAAAGTGATGACTGTAGAAGGTAAGTGAAGCTGAACCAGACTTTGAAAGAGTCACACTCTATATCCACTCAGTATGTACTGAATCTGCACTCTAGAGCAGAAATGGAAAGCTCTGAAGACAGGACAGTACAGTGGATAAGTATGTAGATGCCAGAGACTATAAGAGAGGAAAGCAGGTGGGTGTAAAGGGCAAAGGGAAGAAACATTTAACAGACAAGAGTGTAAAATTTTCTCTTAGAAAAATAAAGTTCTGCAATTTATGCTTTATAAAAATAAAAATAAACAAATCTGAAATCAATAAAAAAGGTAACTAGAAATGACTAAATATCTGGAAACTAAGCAATGCACTTCTAATAACACTCGGGTCAAGGAAAAATAAGAAGCTATCAGAAATTACAAAACCTTTTGAAGCAAAAATAACTAAAATACAGCATATCAAAATTTGCATACAGCAGAAACTTTCACTTACATGGAAGTTTATAGCTTTATATGCATGCATTAGGAAAAAATGTAGAGCCCCAAATCCAATTACAGTTCTTAAGAAGTTAGAAATAGCATGGTAAATGATATCCTTTGCTTTTCAACTTGCAAGTGTTTCAAGTTTTCGAGTTTTCAGACAACAGCTTGCTAATCCTCATATACTTTGAAGAAGCATCACTATTATTGGGTTTAGAATAACAAGTGCTTCAACCATTTGTCCATTCAAAGGGTTTCTTCAAACCAATCTATTTGAAATTGTTGCTGCCATATTGTGAACTTGTTGCAGCATCTGTGTCTCAAAGGAGTTTTAATATGGGTATGTTTGCAGAATAAATTTCTATTGCAAGTATTAGTACATACTTTTCAAGCTCTTAGAGATCCGCTGATGAAAAGACCAATATAAATGCAAAAGTTTGGTTTTCCAAACCATTTATATCTATAATATTCAGAATAAAATGGAGAAGTCAAAATCTAAAATGTGGACTGAATAACAGAATTGGAGTATTCACTTTTTTCCCTTCATATTTCTTTGTTTCTTTTTTTTTTTTTTTTTTGAAGAGTTGTTTTGCTATAGGGCGTGTGTGCTCGCCATACAGACAGTGAGAGACAGAGAGACAGAAAGTGAGAAATCACCCCCCAGGGGAGATGGCCACGCCGCAATCCCTTCCCCTCCATTCTCCTCTCTGGATCTTGGGCACACACACGTGCCCAGCGTGAGTTTTAAGCCACCGGGTCTGGGACACAAACCGCTGTCGACTACATGGGAGTCCAGCGACATAGCCATTACGCTAACTGCTGGTCTCCCTTCATTTTTAAAACAGCCTAAATTCAGGGGAATAAGAAATTGGAGTTAGTATAGAATTCATTGTTTTCCCAATGCACGAATAGTTCTAAAAATAAGAAAACAGACTGAAGAAAGGCATAAGACATTCTTAAATAAAGCAAGCAACTAATACTTCTCGAACTTGATAATAATGAGAAAGTAGCTATCAAATTTGATCCAAATCCTTGTGAGAAAATTGTGTACTTTTCATTCACCAATTTATTCATTCAACTCTATTCAGTGGCTATCCTTTGTCAGGTTCTTACTAAGCATTAGAGTTACAATGAAGAGCAAACCAGATATGTTTTCTTTCTTCTTGGTCCTTAGGACACTAAACAGTAATATAATTAAACAGGTAACCACAAACAGATTTTCAGTCTTAACAGAAAAAGGTACAGTATGCTTTTGTGAACTTGGAATGTGGGATTCAATATGAGAAAAAAACTTTCCCAGAAAAACTTACGTGTGTTGTAAGCTACAGTCTGTAAGATAAAGATTGATCGGTTAGGTAAAGGAAAGAATTGAAGGAGAAGAGCCTTCTAGCACAAAAATAGTCTTTTGGTGGGAGGGATTCTTTTTACTTTTCTTCTCTTTTTCCTTTTAAATTTTGCTATAGGGTGTGTGTACTCCTGGAGTGAGAGCGAGGGGAAATCTCTGCCAGCAGGATGGTCACACAGCTATCCCTTCCCCATTCTCTTCTCAGGATTTTGGGTACTCATGCATACGCACTCAGTGTGGTTTTCAAGCTGCAAAGTCTGGGACTCGAACTATGCAGTAGGCTATGTGAGATCCAGCCACTTTAACCACCATCCCACTGGTTGGCCCAGGATTCTTAGAGAATGTAATCTAGGCAATGATATTTTAGGGATAAACAAAGAGCTTGAGAGAAGAGTGTGAAAGAGAGAGAGAATGTGAAGAGAGTGAGATGAAGCTTGCTAGTCAGCAGAAACTGGACAATGGCATCATAAACCATGTTAAAGGTTTGTTTTTTCTACCAATAGCAAGAGGAATATAGGAAAAAGTTTAGCAGAGAGGTTACATGGCTAGTCAGTATTTTTTTTTTTTTTGGGGGGGGGAGGTTTTTGCTATAGGGCACGTGCTTTTGCCAGAAAGACAGAGAGACAGAGAGACAGAAAGCAAGAAATCACCCCCCAGGGGGAATGGCCACGCAGCAATCCCTTCTCCTCCATTCTCCTCTCATGATTTTGGGCACGCACGCACATGCGCCCAGCATGAGTTTAAGTCACCGGGTCCAGGACTCGAACCACGGTCAACTACATAGCCATTATGCTAACTGCTGGTCCCATTATTTTTTAAAATATCTGTTTGGCTGTTGTAAGCTGTGCAGATTGGATTCTAGGAGATGAATTAGGATGCTAGATAGAAGCCTGGAACAATGTTCAGAGGACAATGTCTGCCCGTAGGGGCTCAAAACTTTCCAAATCAAGTCCACATCCTTTTTCCAAATCAATCTTCAAAGAACTCACACCTGCCAGGCCAATTTTCTTCTATCAAAACTATTCCTAGTCTTTCTTTTACCTTTGCTCATGTCATTCCTTCCTACACAAATGTCATCCTCTCCTTTCACCTTAATCATAACTATTTTAATCACCCAAGCTCAAGTTCTATCTTGCCTCATCCTTAGAACACTTCCATGGCTGTATTCTTTTTTCTCTGCATTGAATCCATGCTAGTGTTTTCTTTTTGTATCCCAGGTGAAATCAGAAGTTAGTTAAGCTAGCTAGAGAAGGAAATGTGGGCTTCGTCTCTCTGGATTCCACCATAAGACCAAGCACAAGCCTGAGATAAAGTGCAAAACACCTTTTGCACCTAATCAAATTACATTGCAATGAAAAACGTCTACAACTATGTGGATGAAAACTTGGAGAAATACTCTGTTCTATGCTACACTAAGACAAAAATATAACAGTAAGAAGGGTATTTAGAAAAATGTTGTATAGTAAGTAAAAAATGCAAGTCATCTGCAGTTGCCCTTTGCTGTGGATTACACTACAAACTTGCTGTTTAGTAAATACGTCCTTTTGGACTTCTGAACAATTCAGCATAAGACAAATTGTAGCAGCAGTATTCATGAACCTGGCCTTCAGTGGCGTTATTAGGGCAGGAGGAAAGTGGACTTTGTCCAACACAAGAGTGTATCCTAGTGTGGTTCTGTACTCCTGTGGTGTTCTTACAAACCTTTTTTTTTTTTTTTAGTTTGTTAGAGGGCATGTGTACTCACCAGAGAGAGATAGAGACAGAGAAATATGCAGTGAGAAATCACCCCACGGGGAGATGGCCACACCACAATCTCTTCTCCTCCACTCTCCTCTCAGGAATTTAGGCATGCGTGTACACATGTCTGGTATAATTTTTTTGCTGCTGGGTCTGGGACTTAAACTGTGTAGCTGGCCATGTGGGATCCAGTGCCTTAATCATAGTGCCACCTGCTAACCCACAAATCTCACAGTAAAGCAAGAAACAGTCTAGTGAGCAGGTCTTATGAGGGTACACGTTGTCAAGAATGTATCCAATATTCATTCTATATATTAGCCACACAAATCTTCAATAAAGCAGTGGCACACACTTGGTAAACTTGAATTTTTTTGTGGAAGCTGGTGAAGAACCAAATTTTGTAGGAGCTTAAAGGGTCAGTCAACGTGCACAAGCTATAGCATCAGGCTTTAATACTACCAGCTAACATACATTGAACATATAGGCAAAAGTTGAAATTCTTTAAACTTGTTAGCTCTGCTAATCTTTTTTAAAAAGAATTATTTACTTAATTTTATTTATTCATTCATTTATTTAATTTGACCAGAGAAAGAGAGACACAGAGAGAGAGTGAGATGGAAAGTGAGAAATCAAGCCACCAAGCTCAAGACTCAAACTGTGGTCAGCCATGTGGGAGTGTCCAGCACCTTAATCACCACACCACCTACTGTCCCCAGCTCTACTAATCTTTATAATAACCCTACAAAATAATTTGTGTTGCTACAAATAACAAGCTTGAGGCTTAGATCATGGAGGTAACTCACTCAAAATTTCGAAGTCATGATGGGCTAGGAACTCTGATCAAGGTTTGATTACTGAATCAAATCCTTAATCTCAATTTTAGAGCTCCCTGAATGGTGATCAGACATGGGCCAACAATGCACTGGGAGTGTCTAGATAGGACCTTGGGAGGCAAGTACCTTTAGCATTTCCACACCAGACTATGTGTATATATGTGTATATGTGTACAGTGTTAACACACGACTTTTTTTTTTTTTTTTTTTTTTTTTTCTATCTGGGCTGGTCGCGCTCTAGAAAAGAGGGTCAGAAAGATGGAAAGAGACAGAGAGAGAAAGCGAGAAATCACCCCCCAGGGGGGATTGCCACGCTGCAATCCCTCCTCCTCCATTCTCCTCTCGGAATCTTGAGCATGCATGCACATGCACCTGGTGAAGACTCATCTTTCTTGCTAGAGTCACCAACCAATTTGAGGTATCCTCTCTGTTTCAGGAAATTCCAAGGCTGCTTCGTGCTGCTGCAGGTTGCTGAAACTCTCCACTGGCATGCAATACCCTCAATAACGTTAGGGAGGCAGAAAATCACTGGATTTCAAAGTCTGGCTTCTAATTCTCAGAGAACTAGAGTTGAATTCTGGTTTCCCTACCTGCCCAATGTGTGATAGTGAGCAACATAGTGAACCTCTCTGCCTCTGATTCACAATAGTACCAAACTCATAGGGCTTTTAGATTATTAAAAGAGCTAGAGGGCCAGCCAGTAGCACAGTGGTTAAGGTGGCTAGATCTCACATGGTCAGTTGCGCAGTTCAAGTCCTGGACTCAGTGGCTTATGAAATCACTGGGTATGTGTGCAGGAAGGCCCAAAATCCTGAAAGGAGAAATAGAGAAGGGATTTCAACATGACCATCCCCATGGGATTGCTTTCTCATTCTTTCTCTCTCTTTCTCTCTCTCTCTCATCTCTCTCAAGTGAGCACACACTCTTTGTAGCAAATTTCTTTCTAAAAAAGGATATAATGTACAGCAGTGTTTTACCAAATTCCTGGCACAGAATGAAGAAACAAAAACTTTTGTCTTCACTATTATTTTGTCTTCTACACCCTTTTCTCTTTAAACAAGCCGGATAGTTTGCTGGTGATTTAAAATGCAAGTAGTTTATTTGGCAAGTGATCCTAGGAAGGATGTATCAGGAGAATGGAGAAGTGAGGCAGAAAAAGAGAAAAAAGTCAATGTAGGGGAAGTTAGCAAGCAGCAATCAGTCTTGGTAATTCGGTCCCAGGTCTACTGGGTATCTCTAGAAGATGATATCGAACACCTTTGGAATTGTCCCATCTGATGGGCAAGGAAGCCCCTATTTGTCACTGAGTAGAAATGTATTTATGGACATCAGCTCCCTGGTACTCAGAAGCCTTGCTCTGTATGTTCATCAGGCCTGCCCCCAGGACCACAGAAAGCCCTCGGTTAGAGTTTGCAGTAAGAAGCTGCCAGCATGCACTCTGTCCGTTGGGTATGGACGGAACATCTTTTATGTCTCCTATCCATTTCCATGCCTTCGCTGCTGCATTTCTACTTGTTGTTCCCTCTTCTAATTTTCATTTTTTAGAAATCTGACTTTCCCCCTCTCTACAAAGACTTTTCTTTCTTTTAAAAATTATTTTTAATTTAATTAATTATTTCTTCAAATAGTTTAAATTTGGCCAGGGAGGGACAGAGTGAGAGAAAGAGAGCGAGAAAGAGAAAGTGAGAAAGCAAGTCACACATGTGAGAGTCCAGTGTTCTTAACCACCACCTCACCTGCTGGCCCTTCCACAAAGATTTTTCTAATTGCCCTATAATGTGGTCTCTTTCAGGCTGGAAGTCCCATGGTTCTTTACTTGTGTCTTATATTATAGTTTATTTTGGATTATGTTTATTTATTTATTATTTTTAGTTTCTGCAATAGTGCACATGCACTTTCCAGAGAAAGAGAAAGTGAGAAATTACCCCACAGCGGGGATTGCCATGCCACAATCTCTTCTTCACTCTCCTCTTGGGATTCTGGGTACACACACAAACACGCACACACACACACACACACACACACACACACACACACATGCTGGGCATGAATTTCAAGCTGCTAGCTCAAGGATTTGAACTGTGTAGTTGGCCATGAGCATCCAGTCACCTAATCTCCATGCCACCTATTAGCCCTAATTATGTTTTATTTACATGTTGGGTTCAATAAGTGACTCTTTTTTTTTTTTTTTTTGAGAGGTTTTTGCCTTAAGGCGTGTGCGCTCGCCAGACAGACAGTGAGAGACAGAGAGACAGAAAGTGAGAAATGACCCCCCAGGGGGGATGGTCACGCCGCAATCCCTTCTCCATTCTTCTCTCGGGATCTTGGGCACGCATGCACATGCACCTGGCGTGAGTTTTAAGCCACTGGGTCCGGGAGGTGAACCGCGGTCGACTACGTGGGAGTCCAGCGACATAGCCATTATGCTAACTATTGGTCCCGAACAAGTGACTCTTGATGTCAGAAGCCTTCACTTTCTTTTCTGCAAAGTCTAACAAAGCACTTTGCCCACAGTAAGTGCTCAATAAATATTTGTTGGATTAAATCGTCTTCCACATTGAAAATAATGAAGCACAAAATGTACTTATCTTCTCCACTGTGCAAGTTTTATACTTCAGCCTCTTGGGAAATGTTTTCTGGAACATCTCTTTGCCTTCCTTAATAAATTTTGATCTTATATCACATTTTAAATACCTTGGCGTTCCAAAAGACAAATATATCCTCATGTAATTTAAATGACAATCAGCAGGCTATTTTTTTTTCTTATTAATACACAGAAAGCTAATGGTCACAGCAGGTAACTGATGAAGCTAATCTGTCAATGTCCTGATAATTCTCTGCGTGATTGCTCCCAATCCAGAAGCCTGCATAATCAGAGACACACCAAGCAATTTGATCAGGACTAGAGTAGATCATCAATTGTCCTCAAATGAACTGGGAGTTTGCAGAGGATGAGGTTAGCATGATATCTCAAGGGAACCCTTCAGAAATAAATCAATATTGAGACTTCAAAATGTGGTAGAAAAAAGATACAGGAAGTTTCGATAAGATGCCATCCTAAGAGCACTTGGCGGAGTGGAAAGATAATTGATGTGATTAGTCATCATACCCTTTACTGGGACTCTAGCCAAAAGCATTCAAAAAAGTTTGAGGATCCTGAAGCACGACTTAGCCTTTTGACTGCCTTGGTGTCCATGCTTCTCTATGATTTTCTAAACAATCTGAGCTACTTATTAACTAAACATTAAAAAATACTGCTCAGACAAAAGGAAAATCATTACTGTCATTGTGATATAGAGAAGTAAACAAGCAATAAAAACTTAGCAGTAATTAAAGAATATTTAAATATTTTGATATTCACTTTTGCTAAATAGGAATGCTGCACACATGTTCCAACTATCCCTTATTTTGATAGTACTTTAGATAAATAACATTTACACAATAAGGAAACCCTACTTTATCCACTGTGTGAAAGAATGGTCATTCGGAGCAATCTAGGGAACACAAAGTCCTTTTAACTCTTAGAGGTCTCGGTAAACTTTGGTTACACCTCACACCTGTGAAGGTTGCTGCCCAAAAAGGCATGTTTTAGTATACAGTAAACAGGCTGTGATGCTGCAAAAGGATTACTTATTTTACAGCGTGACCCTGATCCTTCTTCTCAGTATTCTTTTTTATTTTTGGAGAGGTTTTTGCTATAGGGCACATGCGCTTGCCAAACAGACAGAGAGAGACATAGAGACAGAAAGCAAGAAATCACCCCCCCCCCCCGGGGGGATGGCCATGCCGCAGTCCCTTCTCCTCCGTTCTCCTCTCGGGATCTTGGGCACGCAGGCACACGTGCCCGAGTTTTAAGCCAAAGGGTCCAGGACGCAAACCGTGGTCTACATGGGAATCCAGCGACATAGCCATTATGCTGGTCCCATCTTCTCAGTATTCTTGAGTTCATGATGTAAGTGCTAAGGTAAAACTAATCGAGTACCTGCATTATTTTATATGAACCAATGTAAACTGTTGACACACAACTTACAACCTCTCCTTTTCTTCCCTTTCTCTTTGTTGTATATAAACTAGTTTTTTTAGGTGTCTATTTGGATGAGCACATGTTTGGGAAACTAGAAAAAAAATATTGCTCATCCTGGTGATGCGTCCTAAGTGCTTGCTCAAATAATCATTTGTATTTAATTTACTTTTGCCTCTGACTTCATTTTAGATTGACAATTGAATAGTCCCAAAGATTGGAGTTCATGCTTCCCCTACTCCAGGCCTTGTCTTTCCTCTTTGATTCTTTGGGGAGCTATTGAGTTCAATGTTGCTTTTCGTTTTAAATTTTAGCAGCCAGGTTTCTCCTCTTCCTCATTTTATGGTTTATAGTATTCAGGGAAGAAGCAGTGAGGCAGCAGGAAAGCCAAGGGACACATGCAAGTTTGTGTGTGATGGGCACTCCTGTGCCGATGTAACATCAGAGCTTTACAAACTTGATTAATATCAAAAATGAGCTCTCTTTAGAAGTTCATTTATGGGCTCTTTTGGAGATGCCAATTCCTGAGTATCTACAACTTGTTGATAAAGAGATCTCTACATGTCTGCTTCAGCCTCTAAGAATCTAGCAATAACATAGGCTCTCTCTTTTAAAGTCCGCTCATTCTTCCAGATAATCCCCTTTGTCAGGACCTCTTTCACAAGAAGATCAGGATAATGTCATTCTCTACACCAACTCAGTGAGTTGTTCCCCAAAAGTTAGTCTTTTGTCTGCAACCCCAGGCAACTGAAGCTGGCCTTGCACTTTACGTATTTCTCATACTAACAGCCAGACCCTGGATCACTACAGTCTCCGCTAAAATGTATCGCAATCTTCTAATGACCCTCTTTGACCATCGGTCTACAAGTTCCCATTACTTACCCACTAAACTTTAGCTTAACCAAACTTAGATCAGGCTTCTCTTCCTCCTACAGGCCTGTAAACTCTTTGCCCCTAAGTGTACACTGAGGTCCTCCTTAAGAGCTCATTCTAAAAATCTGTTCACTGCAGTTTTCCTGTTAAACTTTTCTGATCAGGCTGTCTGCTCACCTCCATCACTTGCCATACTTCTTACAGAGTTTCTTTTAGTCCTGTTATTCTCCTCTTAAAAACAAAAACCAAAACAAACAAACAAACAAACAAACAAAAAACAATGGGGACCGGCTGGTGGCGTGGTGGCTAAGGGCACTGGACTCCTATATGACCGACCATGGTTCAAGTCCTGGACCTAGAGGCTTGCTTTCTCTCTCTCTCTCATTCTCTCTCCCTCTCTGGTCAAATTAAAACAAGTAAAGTTAAATAAAATAATTCTTAATTTTTTTTATTTAATTCTGAGACCTCTACAGATCCTAAGGTCAGAATGTCTTCCTATTGCAATAGTTTCCAATTAAGTTTCTCTTTATGTAATTCCAAATTCACTTAACATCTTTAAATCTCTCTTAAATGGAGGCAAAAGTGGAGGGGGTGGACCCACAGCTCACCAATGCTCTATCTATTAGGAAATAGCCTCCAGTTATGCCCCCAATGTGGATGAAGGGTTATGTTTTTACAGACATCACTGCGTTAACTCTTACTAGGATCTAGCACCTCCTTTTGGAGTATGGCATTTAATTTTTTTATGTCATTTTAAAATCCTGCTATAATCATAAATGTATTTGTTGGAGAGAAGAAAGCATTTCTTCTACTCCTTTAGTTTGTATATATGAGAGCCTCTGATTTAAACTAACAAAAAAATTAATAGTAGAAAAGGCACACTAGTTTTGGGTCAGCCAATGGTGTGGTGGTTAAGGTAGCTAGATCCCACATGGCTGACTATGGGGTTCAAGTCCTGAATCTGGCAGTTGAAAAACTCTCCAGGTATATGTGTATGTGTGGCCCAAACCCTGAGAGGAGAATAGATAAGGGATTGTGGCATAGCCATCCTCCCAGAAGGTGATTTCCCCCTCTGTCTGTCTCTCTCTCTCTCTCTCTCTCTCTCCAGAGAGCACATGTGCCCTATAGCAAAACAAAATAAAACAAAACAAACAAAAGAGAAGGTAAACTATTTTTATTATAATGTATGTGCATGGAAGGTCACAGAAAAAAAAAGTGAAACTCAAAGAAGTAGTTAGAGTCAGAGGCTTATATACTCTTTTAACAAAAGAGTTAATGGGCTTCAAAGAATAATAAATTGTAAAGAAATGACTAGGAAATATTTGTGGAAACTAATGGAAAAATAAGGGCTATTATAATAAAATTCGTTTATGCAAACTAATTTTGGTGTCAATTCTCTGTTTTTGGGATGAGACCCTCTTCTTGAGGGGATGTTCTTTTCTCAAAAAAGGAAATTTATTTCTCACTTTTAGGCAGATAAGGAGAGGCAAAGAACTATTCTGAGCCAGTTGATTTTCAATTTTCTTCAGCTCAAAATAATACTCAAGCCAAAGTGGCATATTTTGTGGCTGCAAATTGTGATGTCCTTCACCTTCAACATACAGTTTGTTCAGAGACTACTCTAGAAGAGTACAAATACAGTGTATATTGTTGCTTTTCAAGGTAGAATTCAGTATTCTGGCTTAGAACACTAGAACCAAGTTATGATTTTTTAATTTAATTTTGTTCTTGTTATTTTTTTTTTAATTTGATTAGAAAAACAAAGAGAAAGGGAAAGTGAGAAACAAGCCACCAGGTTCGGGACTCGAACTGCTGTTGGCCATGTGGGAGTCCAGTGCCTTAATCACCATGCCACCTGTCAGCCGATTATGATTTTACAACTATGAGTTTTATAGTTATGAAGAAGTGCACAGAGACAAACATTAAAATAAAATTAAATGATTATTCCAGAAAAGACTGAGTGATTTTTCATTAATGTTATCCTTGAAAACTATTGAGCATATAAATGTAAATTTCCCCATCATATTTGGTAGTGCAGAATATTATATTAAAGAACATTTTCAGCTGAGTGTAGTGTTCATCCCTTGGAGAGTATCATTTTCAAGACTAAAATTTTTCATCTAGTTAGGCAAAGGGCAAATCACACAGGGCCCTGAGCAACAGAGTGAGGGGTCTACATTTTATTCCAAGTGGGATGGAAAGTTTTGGATGACTTCCAAAAGAGGTGGGAGAGAGTGTCTCACCATCTGATTTACACTTTTGAAAGCTCCCTCTTGGCTGATAGTTAAGGAAAGGATGGTGGAAGGACATGAGTGGCAATTAGGAATGCAGTCTGGATAAAAGATGATGGCTTTTGAACACAGTTGCTGCCAATAGGGAGCTGGAAATGAATCCCCGGGGGTCCAAAGCTGAGGACATTGTAAGGGCAAGTGCATCTCTCGCTTAAGTCAACTGGAGTATGTGTCCATCAGTATGCATGCCTAATGGTTTTCTCTCATCTTGCATGCTTTTTGCCTCCATGGGGCACCTCTCCACATACTGCCACTCCCCCACTCCCTCCCTAGTGCGGATCATTTTGGATTCTCATGTCTCTTCAGCAATACTAATTTCAACAACCCAGAAGACAAACACTTTGGATATAGAGTCTACAAACACCTTGAATATGAAGTGCCAGTTGTCCTTTAAATCCACGAGGAATGTCATAACACTATAGCTGAATGTAAGGGATTGTGGCATAGCCATCCTCCCAGAAGGTGATTTCCCCCTCTGTCTGTCTCTCTCTCTCTCTCTCTCTCTCTCTCTCTCTCTCTCCAGAGAGCACATGTGCCCTATAGCAAAACAAAATAAAACAAAACAAACAAAAGAGAAGGTAAACTATTTTTATTATAATGTATGTGCATGGAAGGTCACAGAAAAAAAAAGTGAAACTCAAAGAAGTAGTTAGAGTCAGAGGCTTATATACTCTTTTAACAAAAGAGTTAATGGGCTTCAAAGAATAATAAATTGTAAGGAAATGACTAGGAAATATTTGTGGAAACTAATGGAAAAATAAGGGCTATTATAATAAAATTCGTTTATGCAAACTAATTTTGGTGTCAATTCTCTGTTTTTGGGATGAGACCCTCTTCTTGAGGGGATGTTCTTTTCTCAAAAAAGGAAATTTATTTCTCACTTTTAGGCAGATAAGGAGAGGCAAAGAACTATTCTGAGCCAGTTGATTTTCAATTTTCTTCAGCTCAAAATAATACTCAAGCCAAAGTGGCATATTTTGTGGCTGCAAATTGTGATGTCCTTCACCTTCAACATACAGTTTGTTCAGAGACTACTCTAGAAGAGTACAAATACAGTGTATATTGTTGCTTTTCAAGGTAGAATTCAGTATTCTGGCTTAGAACACTAGAACCAAGTTATGATTTTTTTAATTTAATTTTGTTCTTGTTATTTTTTTTTTAATTTGATTAGAAAAACAAAGAGAAAGGGAAAGTGAGAAACAAGCCACCAGGTTCGGGACTCGAACTGCTGTTGGCCATGTGGGAGTCCAGTGCCTTAATCACCATGCCACCTGTCAGCCGATTATGATTTTACAACTATGAGTTTTATAGTTATGAAGAAGTGCACAGAGACAAACATTAAAATAAAATTAAATGATTATTCCAGAAAAGACTGAGTGATTTTTCATTAATGTTATCCTTGAAAACTATTGAGCATATAAATGTAAATTTCCCCATCATATTTGGTAGTGCAGAATATTATATTAAAGAACATTTTCAGCTGAGTGTAGTGTTCATCCCTTGGAGAGTATCATTTTCAAGACTAAAATTTTTCATCTAGTTAGGCAAAGGGCAAATCACACAGGGCCCTGAGCAACAGAGTGAGGGGTCTACATTTTATTCCAAGTGGGATGGAAAGTTTTGGATGACTTCCAAAAGAGGTGGGAGAGAGTGTCTCACCATCTGATTTACACTTTTGAAAGCTCCCTCTTGGCTGATAGTTAAGGAAAGGATGGTGGAAGGACATGAGTGGCAATTAGGAATGCAGTCTGGATAAAAGATGATGGCTTTTGAACACAGTTGCTGCCAATAGGGAGCTGGAAATGAATCCCCGGGGGTCCAAAGCTGAGGACATTGTAAGGGCAAGTGCATCTCTCGCTTAAGTCAACTGGAGTATGTGTCCATCAGTATGCATGCCTAATGGTTTTCTCTCATCTTGCATGCTTTTTGCCTCCATGGGGCACCTCTCCACATACTGCCACTCCCCCACTCCCTCCCTAGTGCGGATCATTTTGGATTCTCATGTCTCTTCAGCAATACTAATTTCAACAACCCAGAAGACAAACACTTTGGATATAGAGTCTACAAACACCTTGAATATGAAGTGCCAGTTGTCCTTTAAATCCACGAGGAATGTCATAACACTATAGCTGAATGTTTCCTATGTTATTTGGTATCAATTCACGCTGTTCAAATCCTAGATCCTGTAACTTGTTAACTGTGATCTTGGGCCAGTTACTGAAATTCTCTGTGGCTCAATATCCTTCTATGTGATACGGGACTACGAAGAGTACTTTTACATGATTGTAACAAGGAACAAATGCGCTAACACTTAGAAGTGCTTAGTCTCGTACCTAATACATAAGAAATGCTACTTGGATGTTTGTTTTTATCCTCACTACCCATCTTTCAGAGTTGTGTGAGGAAAAATAATGCCTGTGAAACCCTTCTCATGGAGCCTCACACATATATAGCAAGTGCCAACTAACGCTTAGCTATTATTACTTTGCTCAAATACAATACAAAGCTCAGCAACATTTTTTTCTCCGTACATTTCGTATTTCTTTTTTAGTCCTTGTGAGGTCACTTATGTCTGGGCCTGTGTCTGTGATGAGTATATTTAACCTCAAGGCCAAGATAGAGGATATTGGATAAAAAGCAGAAGCCATTGGTGGAGGAGTCTGACCCGGCGAGGCCGCAGGATCTGTCTGAGCCCCCCGACCTTTGAGCTCCGCTTCTGGTCGGTTTAGTATGTTGGCAAGGCTGCTACTGTGCGCCTCTCTCCCCACAACCTCCCCTCCCCCCGACCTAGGAACAAAGCTTAGGTCAATTAGCATGTCAGCAAGGCTGCTTGCTATTTGTTCCAGAAAACTGGTAGCCTTGCTAGGAAGTGACCCCCCTCTGACTCCCCAATACACTACTGTAAAAGAATTACATAGCTCTCTTATACATCCTGAGTATATGATAAAATTTTCCAAGAAGTCCCCCAACTGCTCCCCTTTGCTCTGATCACCTACTGCGAATTACAGTGCTTTATTTCCATGGTCACAATAGAGGGTGGGCTGAAGTTCTATCTAGGCAAAAATAATCTTGACCTTTGGAAGGCCCTTCAAAATACATTTAAGGTAAACTTAATCCTTTCTTTACGTAAAATAGGATTAGGCCAAAACTGGCCCAGGACACCTCCACCCACACCAAGTGAAATAGATAAATATATTAAAATTCCTCAAATTAAGTTTTAGATCCCTACAAAACTGTATAAGTATCATTCTTTATTAAGATCCATAACACTTGTGGATCTGCAGGAGACCCCCCTTAATCCAACCCTGAATAGAACCTATGTTCCCTATTCTTAAAACTTTATGAGCTGATAATTGAAACACTTAGTCCCTCTCCCTTTACTTGCATGTAACACGTTTTCAATAAAAACGCACGATGATTCCTAGCAGTCGTCACTCCTCAGAGAGCGATCTTTGAGGGGTGTCCGGAATAGGACGTGCATGAAAAGGCATCGAGGCCTCTGTCTTCTGTTCCCCTTCGCTGCCTTCATCGAGATAACCCACCCACGCCGAGGCTGGTCCCCGGCACATTGGCTCATTTCCCAGTTTTTCTGTTTCTGTTATAAAAAAATATATAAAAAAAAAAGGAAAGAAAGAAAAAGAAAGAAAAGTACTCTTACAAGAATTAGGTACCATACTTTCAAGACCCCAGCTGAGCTGGAATAGTTCATTAATTTTGGCACTCTGACATGAACTAAAAACAGTTTGGTATAGTGTGCCTTTGTCCGGTTAATTAGTAAATTAGTAATACATTTTTTGCATTAGCAATTCTTGTATTTTGTTTACGTTCCTCTTCTATATAAACATACAAAGACACCCTTTAAGAGCCATTCAGTGACAAACGGTATCTGGGAAAGTATTGGTGTCCAAGGAACATGGAAAAGGCTCTATGTTACTGAGAAATGAGGAAGACACAGAAGAGAGGGGGCTAGAGAAAAGAGATGAAACCATCTGAATAAGAAAGGACATCTTAAGGAAAGAACAAAAGCAAAAGAAACAGCCCACTCCATTTTGATGTCTGACTCAGTGCAACCCAACATCAACTGCAGGATCTTAATGTCTGCATTATTACTGACATCCCCGACTTCTGTAACTTCTGCAACTTCTGCATGCCTAAGTAAAGCATTCGATTGTTTGAGGTATTTGCAGGTATTTATAAGTATTCGGCAGCAAGGTTATGTGACATGTCAGGAAGCAAATGCTTAGTCATGCAATGAGGAGGAAAGAGGCTACTGCTTGCTGCCTGCAGCACAAATCACTTCTGAGTGGAATTTTTTTTCCCTTCTTTCTGTTTCCATCAATTTGTTAGCATAAAACTGTTATTAGCTACCTTGATTGAGATGTGTACTTTACCCTTCTTGGGCTTTGCAAAAATTATGATGGGGCTGGTTAGTGGTGTAACCATAATGCAACACCCTGTGAAGCTGATCCATAAAGGAAGGCCCCAGGATCATGGCCGGAGACTTCCTTGAACACGTTGAGTGTGCACATGTCCATGATTTGGGGCTGGCTGTAGCAGGGGGTGGATCATTGTGTCGAGACCATTTTAGGGGTGCCTGGGTCTGTGCATGTCTTTTTTTCTCTTTCATGGAAGAAATACATAAACTTAAAGAATATATATGAAACTCCTGTTCACATCCCTATATGTGTGATACTCCAGCTTAAATTCACTGCAATCTACCTGGATGAGAATAAATTCATTCTTCAACATTGTTCAGTGCTGGCTGTGTAAAATCAGAAGAAGGTCAAGAAGAAGACAGGGAAACAACTGAAAAAGATGCAGACTTTTATTAAAAAATTACATACAGTAATATAGTTAAAAGTGGTTTCCTTACCCAGGTAATTAATTTTCTGCGTTGTCTGACTAGTTGGGGAGTTAACATTTATAAAGCCATGAAATATATATATCAGATACTTTATGCAATTATTTTTCCATTCTTCCCTACAACATTACAAAGTAAATATCATTATCTAGGTTTTACAGATAGGAAAAGTGTGGTTCAGAGAAGCAAAATACATAGCCACCTGATGTATTTATAAAATTTAATACTCACAGAAGGTTAATGTCTACGCTATCTAAAATTATCCCTGGTGCCCGTCTTCCCATATGGGTTTGATCAGCACACTAGTTCTGACCCTAAGCATGGACTGCACGGAGCTAGAGCATGTGCTTTTTCGGTAGTATTACTCAGGCTGGTGGAATGTACCACAGAGAAAATGACATCACAGATGTGCCTGTGTATCACACTCGCTGGTTATTTAAGGGTTTGTAACAGAATTCTACTCCAGTAGAATTTTGGATGCATATGGCAAAACAAATCCAATCTTGGCTGGGTCCCAGAACTCCCTGTCAAATCAGAATAGAGGAGTTCTCCCACAGGACCCTAGTGATGGACACTCTGCTCTGTCTAAGGAATCCTGAAGAATCCTGAAACAAATGCTACTCTTTTTTTTTTGAAAATTAATTTATTTCTTTATTCCATGAGGGGGAGAGAAAGAGAGAGAGAGAGAAAGAGAGAGATATATCCCCAATAGGATCCTCACACAGTGATCCACCTCCAGTCAGCTAGCCCAGCATGCTCAGAGGGGTCTTGGGACATGAACACAGGACCTTTCCCATGGAGGTCCAGTTGTGTTGCTACTGTGCCCTCACCTGGCTGCAAGGGTTGCCCTTGATCTAATGAGTCTTCATGTCTCCCTAAGCCTGACTACCCCAGAAGCAGTGGTTTCTGTCTTTCTCTCTCTCTCTCACATGTATACATATACATACATCTTTCTTCAAATCTCTTAAGAGGTTTTTCCTCCCTAATAGAGTCTCTCAAGAGACTCCAGACATACTGAGACTGTTTCGTTTCCATAGAAATATGTAGAGACATTTTTGGTTATCACAATGACTGATAGGAACTCTAGCACTTAATTCCAGCACTCAGGACCAGAGTGGCTAAGTGTCACACAAAACGTGGGACAACCTGCAACAATATCCCTCTCAGGTATCATTAGGGCCTCTGGAGGAAGACTGTTCTTTCCTATCTTCACATTCACTTCCCAATATCACCACTTACCCCCAAAAGCGTGTAAGAGAGGAAATGGATTAACACATCACCCCAAAAAGACAACCTACTGTTCTGGGTTCTGACTTCTTCTGACCATTGTTCCCAGAGTTTCTTGGCTCGCTGGAAGCTGTTTTACACTCAACCTGCTGAACACTCTTTATTGGCAGCTATTCAGAAGGCCACTGCTTAAAAATTTCAGCCCTTGGGGTTCATTTTTGCTGCCAAAAACAGCAGTTGTTGAAGTCTGCTACATATTGCTGGGTCATCCGTATGGGTTTTTCCTTTTTTCCAATATGGAAAACATTTGTTCTGCCAAAGTCATACCTACCCCCAGTGCGGGAGTTGACAAGATTCCATTTGCTTCTAGCATGGGGAGAACTGACCTCTATAAATTACATTCTTTAATAATGGCTTTGCCCAGAGAAATCTGGCACTACCCCAGATCTTTCTCTCTCCAGGCTTGCATAAGCTAGACGAGGCCACGATTTTGACCTGAGCACCTGGGTGAATGAGAAGCTCCTCATTAAGATGTAAAGACTGCCTGGAAAAAAATCTGGGAAGAAGAACTTCAGGGACTCAGCTTTGGCCTTATTAAGTGTGAGATGCCTCTTAGACATCTAAATGAAAATGTCAAGATGGCAGTTGGGTGTATTAATTAAGGTTTCAGGGAGTGGTTGGGTTTGGAATGTATGTGTGGAAGTGATAAATAGTTCCAAGTGTGGGGGCTGGTAAAGATAACTGGTATGGTTTGATATGTTCCCCTGAAATTCATCTTTAAACTTAATCCATTGTGGCAGTATTAAGAGGTGGAACTTGGGAACCAGCAGTTAGCGTAATGGCTATGTCGCTGGATTCCCACGTAGTCAACTGCGGTTCGCGTCCCGGACCCGGTGGCTTAAAACTCACGCCGGGCGCATGTGCGTGCGTGCCCAAGATCCCGAGAGGAGAATGGAGGAGAAGGGATTGCGGCGTGACCATCCCCTCTGGGGGGTGATTTCTCGCTTTCTGTCTCTATGTCTCTCTCTGTCTGTCTGGCGAGCACATGTGCCCTATAGCGAAAACCTCTCAAAAAAAAAAAAAAAAAAAGAGGGGGAACTTTTTGGGAAGG